>NW_028122572.1:0-98977 GCF_965194805.1 Balaenoptera borealis | reverse complement strand
CAAATCTGCCTCATTGCCCTAGGCTGAGCGGCACTGAGAAACCAAAACTGCTTCGCATTCCTTCCACAAAGTCATACATTAAGACCCCATCCTTACAGGACAAATTCGGCTTGCGTTCCTGCTGTAAACAAAGCACAGTTCTTCCTCTTACACTGCAGGGTTTTAGAAGAAGCTAAGCCCGATAGCCTAGCAAGAGCGCTCCTTGGGGGAGGCGGTTGGCTACACGCAGAACTCCGTGCCAAATAAACTTTATTCAAGGAAGGGACCAGTGTGTAGCTAGAGTGTATACTTGGTAGAAATCACAAGGAGGTAGGCTGCGTGTTCGCTGGAAACAGGGCCTTATGGCACAAGCCTTGCTTTCCCATTTTGAATGCTCCATTCATGCTGCCTTGAAGCTACCTAAATCACAGTTTTAGGACGGGTCTCTAGTCACTGCAGGCAGGGCTCTGGGAAAGGAAAGAGTCTTCTCTACATCAACAGGGTGCTTTCATAGCCTGGGTGGGAGCTCCTCCTGATACGCTCTAGAGCTAAAAGGAAACTTGACGTGAATCCTTTCCTCAAGGTAAAGCCTTGAATAGCCCTGCCGAAGTGGAAGCTTGGAGCAGAGTCCTTGAGGCATTAGCTTTAGGTCTGCTTTCTTTAACGTTAGTAAGCATTTCAGGAAACGGAGGACCTCGCCTGGGCACCCTATTCCCTGCACGAACACCGAGCACCGGCAGGCTCCACTAGGCTGCTAAGAAACTTCCAGGCCCGGAAACCTTTCCCAGTCAACTCAGTGTATGCTGAGTGTAGGGCAACACACTGCACTCTTCCCTGGGAGAGCTAGATTTCCTCAGCACTCCAACAGCTCCAGGAACTGTGTTCTCTCACGTCCTACATGTCATGCAAATCGGCCTCATTGCCCTAGGCTGAGCGGCACTGAGAAACCAAAACTGCTTTGCATTCCTTCTACAAAGTCATACCTTAGGACCCCATCCTTACAGGAGAAAGTCAGCTTGCCTTGCTGCTGTAACCAAAGCACAGTTCTTCCTCTTACACTGCAGGGTTTTAGAAGAAGCTAAGCCCGATAGCCTAGCAAGAGCGCTCCTTGGGGGAGGCGTTTGGCTACACGCAGAACTCCGTGCCAAATAAACTTTATTCAAGGAAGGGATCAGTGTGTAGCTAGAGTGTCTACTTACTTGGTAGAAATCACATGGAGGTAGGCTACGTGTTCGCTGGAAACGGGGGCCTTATGGCACAAGCCTTGCTTTCCCATTTCGAGTGCTCCATTCATGCTGCCTTGAAGCTACCTAAATCACAGTTTAGGACGGGTCTCTAGTCACTGCAGGCAGGGCTCTGGGAAAGGAACAAGTGTTCTCTACATCAACAGGGTGCTTTCATAGCCTGGGTGGGAGCTCCTCCTGATACGCTCTAGAGCTAAAAGGAAACTTGACGTGAGTCCTTTCCTCAAGGTAAAGCCTTGAATAGCCCTGCCGAAGTGGAAGCTTGGAGCAGAGTCCTTGAGGCATTAGCTTTAGGTCTGCTTTCTTTAACGTTAGTAAGCATTTCAGGAAACGGAGGACCTCGCCTGGGCACCCTACTCCCTGCACGAACACCGAGCACCGGCAGGCTCCACTAGGCTGCTAAGAAACTTCCAGGCCCGGAATCCTTTCCCAGTCACTCAGTGTATGCTGAGTGTAGGGCAACACACTGCACTCTTCCCTGGGAGAGCTAGATTTCCTCAGCACTCCAACAGCTCCAGGAACTGTGTTCTCTCACGTCCTACATGTCATGCCAATCTGCCTCATTGCCCTAGGCTGAGCGGCACCGAGAAACCAAAACTGCTTCGCATTCCTTCCACAAAGTCATACATTAAGACCCCATCCTTACAGGAGAAATTCGGCTTGCGTTCCTGCTGTAAACAAAGCACAGTTCTTCCTCTTACACTGCAGGGTTTTAGAAGAAGCTAAGCCCGAGAGCCTAGCAAGAGCGCTCCTTGGGGGAGGCGGTTGGCTACACGCAGAACTCCGTGCCAAATAAACTTTATTCAAGGAAGGGACCAGTGTGTAGCTAGAGTGTATACTTGGTAGAAATCACAAGGAGGTAGGCTGCGTGTTCGCTGGAAACAGGGCCTTATGGCACAAGCCTTGCTTTCCCATTTTGAATGCTCCATTCATGCTGCCTTGAAGCTACCTAAATCACAGTTTTAGGACGGGTCTCTAGTCACTGCAGGCAGGGCTCTGGGAAAGGAAAGAGTCTTCTCTACATCAACAGGGTGCTTTCATAGCCTGGGTGGGAGCTCCTCCTGATACGCTCTAGAGCTAAAAGGAAACTTGACGTGAATCCTTTCCTCAAGGTAAAGCCTTGAATAGCCCTGCCGAAGTGGAAGCTTGGAGCAGAGTCCTTGAGGCATTAGCTTTAGGTCTGCTTTCTTTAACGTTAGTAAGCATTTCAGGAAACGGAGGACCTCGCCTGGGCACCCTATTCCCTGCACGAACACCGAGCACCGGCAGGCTCCACTAGGCTGCTAAGAAACTTCCAGGCCCGGAAACCTTTCCCAGTCAACTCAGTGTATGCTGAGTGTAGGGCAACACACTGCACTCTTCCCTGGGAGAGCTAGATTTCCTCAGCACTCCAACAGCTCCAGGAACTGTGTTCTCTCACGTCCTACATGTCATGCAAATCGGCCTCATTGCCCTAGGCTGAGCGGCACTGAGAAACCAAAACTGCTTTGCATTCCTTCTACAAAGTCATACCTTAGGACCCCATCCTTACAGGAGAAAGTCAGCTTGCCTTGCTGCTGTAACCAAAGCACAGTTCTTCCTCTTACACTGCAGGGTTTTAGAAGAAGCTAAGCCCGATAGCCTAGCAAGAGCGCTCCTTGGGGGAGGCGTTTGGCTACACGCAGAACTCCGTGCCAAATAAACTTTATTCAAGGAAGGGATCAGTGTGTAGCTAGAGTGTCTACTTACTTGGTAGAAATCACATGGAGGTAGGCTACGTGTTCGCTGGAAACGGGGGCCTTATGGCACAAGCCTTGCTTTCCCATTTCGAGTGCTCCATTCATGCTGCCTTGAAGCTACCTAAATCACAGTTTAGGACGGGTCTCTAGTCACTGCAGGCAGGGCTCTGGGAAAGGAACAAGTGTTCTCTACATCAACAGGGTGCTTTCATAGCCTGGGTGGGAGCTCCTCCTGATACGCTCTAGAGCTAAAAGGAAACTTGACGTGAGTCCTTTCCTCAAGGTAAAGCCTTGAATAGCCCTGCCGAAGTGGAAGCTTGGAGCAGAGTCCTTGAGGCATTAGCTTTAGGTCTGCTTTCTTTAACGTTAGTAAGCATTTCAGGAAACGGAGGACCTCGCCTGGGCACCCTACTCCCTGCACGAACACCGAGCACCGGCAGGCTCCACTAGGCTGCTAAGAAACTTCCAGGCCCGGAATCCTTTCCCAGTCACTCAGTGTATGCTGAGTGTAGGGCAACACACTGCACTCTTCCCTGGGAGAGCTAGATTTCCTCAGCACTCCGACAGCTCCAGGAACTGTGTTCTCTCACGTCCTACATGTCATGCCAATCTGCCTCATTGCCCTAGGCTGAGCGGCACTGAGAAACCAAAACTGCTTCGCATTCCTTCCACAAAGTCATACATTAAGACCCCATCCTTACAGGAGAAATTCGGCTTGCGTTCCTGCTGTAACCAAAGCACAGTTCTTCCTCTTACACTGCAGGGTTTTAGAAGAAGCTAAGCCCGAGAGCCTAGCAAGAGCGTTCCTTGGGGGAGGCGGTTGGCTACACGCAGAACTCCGTGCCAAATAAACTTTATTCAAGGAAGGGACCAGTGTGTAGCTAGAGTGTATACTTGGTAGAAATCACAAGGAGGTAGGCTGCGTGTTCGCTGGAAACAGGGCCTTATGGCACAAGCCTTGCTTTCCCATTTTGAATGCTCCATTCATGCTGCCTTGAAGCTACCTAAATAACAGTTTTAGGACGGGTCTCTAGTCACTGCAGGCAGGGCTCTGGGAAAGGAACGAGTCTTCTCTACATCAACAGGGTGCTTTCATAGCCTGGGTGGGAGCTCCTCCTGATACGCTCTAGAGCTAAAAGGAAACTTGACGTGAGTCCTTTCCTCAAGGTAAAGCCTTGAATAGCCCTGCCGAAGTGGAAGCTTGGAGCAGAGTCCTTGAGGCATTAGCTTTAGGTCTGCTTTCTTTAACGTTAGTAAGCATTTCAGGAAACGGAGGACCTCTCCTGGGCACCCTATTCCCTGCACGAACACCGAGCACCGGCAGGCTCCACTAGGCTGCTAAGAAACTTCCAGGCCCGGAAACCTTTCCCAGTCACTCAGTGTATGCTGAGTGTAGGGCAACACACTGCACTCTTCCCTGGGAGAGCTAGATTTCCTCAGCACTCCAACAGCTCCAGGAACTGTGTTCTCTCACGTCCTACATGTCATGCCAATCTGCCTCATTGCCCTAGGCTGAGCGGCACCGAGAAACCAAAACTGCTTCGCATTCCTTCCACAAAGTCATACATTAAGACCCCATCCTTACAGGAGAAATTCGGCTTGCGTTCCTGCTGTAAACAAAGCACAGTTCTTCCTCTTACACTGCAGGGTTTTAGAAGAAGCTAAGCCCGAGAGCCTAGCAAGAGCGCTCCTTGGGGGAGGCGGTTGGCTACACGCAGAACTCCGTGCCAAATAAACTTTATTCAAGGAAGGGACCAGTGTGTAGCTAGAGTGTATACTTGGTAGAAATCACAAGGAGGTAGGCTGCGTGTTCGCTGGAAACAGGGCCTTATGGCACAAGCCTTGCTTTCCCATTTTGAATGCTCCATTCATGCTGCCTTGAAGCTACCTAAATCACAGTTTTAGGACGGGTCTCTAGTCACTGCAGGCAGGGCTCTGGGAAAGGAAAGAGTCTTCTCTACATCAACAGGGTGCTTTCATAGCCTGGGTGGGAGCTCCTCCTGATACGCTCTAGAGCTAAAAGGAAACTTGACGTGAGTCCTTTCCTCAAGGTAAAGCCTTGAATAGCCCTGCCGAAGTGGAAGCTTGGAGCAGAGTCCTTGAGGCATTAGCTTTAGGTCTGCTTTCTTTAACGTTAGTAAGCATTTCAGGAAACGGAGGACCTCGCCTGGGCACCCTATTCCCTGCACGAACACCGAGCACCGGCAGGCTCCACTAGGCTGCTAAGAAACTTCCAGGCCCGGAAACCTTTCCCAGTCAACTCAGTGTATGCTGAGTGTAGGGCAACACACTGCACTCTTCCCTGGGAGAGCTAGATTTCCTCAGCACTCCAATAGCTCCAGGAACTGTGTTCTCTCACGTCCTACATGTCATGCAAATCTGCCTCATTGCCCTAGGCTGAGCGGCACTGAGAAACCAAAACTGCTTTGCATTCCTTCTACAAAGTCATACCTTAGGACCCCATCCTTACAGGAGAAAGTCAGCTTGCCTTGCTGCTGTAACCAAAGCACAGTTCTTCCTCTTACACTGCAGGGTTTTAGAAGAAGCTAAGCCCGATAGCCTAGCAAGAGCGCTCCTTGGGGGAGGCGTTTGGCTACACGCAGAACTCCGTGCCAAATAAACTTTATTCAAGGAAGGGACCAGTGTGTAGCTAGAGTGTCTACTTACTTGGTAGAAATCACATGGAGGTAGGCTACGTGTTCGCTGGAAACGGGGGCCTTATGGCACAAGCCTTGCTTTCCCATTTTGAGTGCTCCATTCATGCTGCCTTGAAGCTACCTAAGTCACAGTTTAGGACGGGTCTCTAGTCACTGCAGGCAGGGCTCTGGGAAAGGAACAAGTGTTCTCTACATCAACAGGGTGCTTTCATAGCCTGGGTGGGAGCTCCTCCTGATACGCTCTAGAGCTAAAAGGAAACTTGACGTGAGTCCTTTCCTCAAGGTAAAGCCTTGAATAGCCCTGCCGAAGTGGAAGCTTGGAGCAGAGTCCTTGAGGCATTAGCTTTAGGTCTGCTTTCTTTAACGTTAGTAAGCATTTCAGGAAACGGAGGACCTCGCCTGGGCACCCTATTCCCTGCACGAACACCGAGCACCGGCAGGCTCCACTAGGCTGCTAAGAAACTTCCAGGCCCGGAATCCTTTCCCAGTCACTCAGTGTATGCTGAGTGTAGGGCAACACACTGCACTCTTCCCTGGGAGAGCTAGATTTCCTCAGCACTCCAACAGCTCCAGGAACTGTGTTCTCTCACGTCCTACATGTCATGCAAATCTGCCTCATTGCCCTAGGCTGAGCGGCACTGAGAAACCAAAACTGCTTCGCATTCCTTCCACAAAGTCATACATTAAGACCCCATCCTTACAGGAGAAATTCGGCTTGCGTTCCTGCTGTAAACAAAGCACAGTTCTTCCTCTTACACTGCAGGGTTTTAGAAGAAGCTAAGCCCGAGAGCCTAGCAAGAGCGTTCCTTGGGGGAGGCGGTTGGCTACACGCAGAACTCCGTGGCAAATAAACTTTATTCAAGGAAGGGACCAGTGTGTAGCTAGAGTGTATACTTGGTAGAAATCACAAGGAGGTAGGCTGCGTGTTCACTGGAAACAGGGCCTTATGGCACAAGCCTTGCTTCCCCATTTTGAATGCTCCATTCATGCTGCCTTGAAGCTACCTAAATAACAGTTTTAGGACGGGTCTCTAGTCACTGCAGGCAGGGCTCTGGGAAAGGAACGAGTCTTCTCTACATCAACAGGGTGCTTTCATAGCCTGGGTGGGAGCTCCTCCTGATACGCTCTAGAGCTAAAAGGAAACTTGACGTGAGTCCTTTCCTCAAGGTAAAGCCTTGAATAGCCCTGCCGAAGTGGAAGCTTGGAGCAGAGTCCTTGAGGCATTAGCTTTAGGTCTGCTTTCTTTAACGTTAGTAAGCATTTCAGGAAACGGAGGACCTCGCCTGGGCACCCTATTCCCTGCACGAACACCGAGCACCGGCAGGCTCCACTAGGCTGCTAAGAAACTTCCAGGCCCGGAAACCTTTCCCAGTCAACTCAGTGTATGCTGAGTGTAGGGCAACACACTGCACTCTTCCCTGGGAGAGCTAGATTTCCTCAGCACTCCAACAGCTCCAGGAACTGTGTTCTCTCACGTCCTACATGTCATGCAAATCGGCCTCATTGCCCTAGGCTGAGCGGCACTGAGAAACCAAAACTGCTTTGCATTCCTTCTACAAAGTCATACCTTAGGACCCCATCCTTACAGGAGAAAGTCAGCTTGCCTTGCTGCTGTAACCAAAGCACAGTTCTTCCTCTTACACTGCAGGGTTTTAGAAGAAGCTAAGCCCGATAGCCTAGCAAGAGCGCTCCTTGGGGGAGGCGTTTGGCTACACGCAGAACTCCGTGCCAAATAAACTTTATTCAAGGAAGGGATCAGTGTGTAGCTAGAGTGTCTACTTACTTGGTAGAAATCACATGGAGGTAGGCTACGTGTTCGCTGGAAACGGGGGCCTTATGGCACAAGCCTTGCTTTCCCAT
Source organism: Balaenoptera borealis (assembly GCF_965194805.1). Lineage (NCBI taxonomy): Eukaryota > Metazoa > Chordata > Mammalia > Artiodactyla > Balaenopteridae > Balaenoptera > Balaenoptera borealis. The sequence goes on along the minus strand of NW_028122572.1, from coordinate 91,519 downwards.
TTCGAGTGCTCCATTCATGCTGCCTTGAAGCTACCTAAATCACAGTTTAGGACGGGTCTCTAGTCACTGCAGGCAGGGCTCTGGGAAAGGAACAAGTGTTCTCTACATCAACAGGGTGCTTTCATAGCCTGGGTGGGAGCTCCTCCTGATACGCTCTAGAGCTAAAAGGAAACTTGACGTGAGTCCTTTCCTCAAGGTAAAGCCTTGAATAGCCCTGCCGAAGTGGAAGCTTGGAGCAGAGTCCTTGAGGCATTAGCTTTAGGTCTGCTTTCTTTAACGTTAGTAAGCATTTCAGGAAACGGAGGACCTCGCCTGGGCACCCTACTCCCTGCACGAACACCGAGCACCGGCAGGCTCCACTAGGCTGCTAAGAAACTTCCAGGCCCGGAATCCTTTCCCAGTCACTCAGTGTATGCTGAGTGTAGGGCAACACACTGCACTCTTCCCTGGGAGAGCTAGATTTCCTCAGCACTCCGACAGCTCCAGGAACTGTGTTCTCTCACGTCCTACATGTCATGCAAATCTGCCTCATTGCCCTAGGCTGAGCGGCACTGAGAAACCAAAACTGCTTCGCATTCCTTCCACAAAGTCATACATTAAGACCCCATCCTTACAGGAGAAATTCGGCTTGCGTTCCTGCTGTAAACAAAGCACAGTTCTTCCTCTTACACTGCAGGGTTTTAGAAGAAGCTAAGCCCGAGAGCCTAGCAATAGCGTTCCTTGGGGGAGGCGGTTGGCTACACGCAGAACTCCGTGCCAAATAAACTTTATTCAAGGAAGGGACCAGTGTGTAGCTAGAGTGTATACTTGGTAGAAATCACAAGGAGGTAGGCTGCGTGTTCGCTGGAAACAGGGCCTTATGGCACAAGCCTTGCTTTCCCATTTTGAATGCTCCATTCATGCTGCCTTGAAGCTACCTAAATAACAGTTTTAGGACGGGTCTCTAGTCACTGCAGGCAGGGCTCTGGGAAAGGAACGAGTCTTCTCTACATCAACAGCGTGCTTTCATAGCCTGGGTGGGAGCTCCTCCTGATACGCTCTAGAGCTAAAAGGAAACTTGACGTGAGTCCTTTCCTCAAGGTAAAGCCTTGAATAGCCCTGCCGAAGTGGAAGCTTGGAGCAGAGTCCTTGAGGCATTAGCTTTAGGTCTGCTTTCTTTAACGTTAGTAAGCATTTCAGGAAACGGAGGACCTCTCCTGGGCACCCTATTCCCTGCACGAACACCGAGCACCGGCAGGCTCCACTAGGCTGCTAAGAAACTTCCAGGCCCGGAAACCTTTCCCAGTCACTCAGTGTATGCTGAGTGTAGGGCAACACACTGCACTCTTCCCTGGGAGAGCTAGATTTCCTCAGCACTCCAACAGCTCCAGGAACTGTGTTCTCTCACGTCCTACATGTCATGCAAATCTGCCTCATTGCCCTAGGCTGAGCGGCACTGAGAAACCAAAACTGCTTCGCATTCCTTCCACAAAGTCATACATTAAGACCCCATCCTTACAGGAGAAATTCGGCTTGCGTTCCTGCTGTAAACAAAGCACAGTTCTTCCTCTTACACTGCAGGGTTTTAGAAGAAGCTAAGCCCGATAGCCTAGCAAGAGCGCTCCTTGGGGGAGGCGGTTGGCTACACGCAGAACTCCGTGCCAAATAAACTTTATTCAAGGAAGGGACCAGTGTGTAGCTAGAGTGTATACTTGGTAGAAATCACAAGGAGGTAGGCTGCGTGTTCGCTGGAAACAGGGCCTTATGGCACAAGCCTTGCTTTCCCATTTTGAATGCTCCATTCATGCTGCCTTGAAGCTACCTAAATCACAGTTTTAGGACGGGTCTCTAGTCACTGCAGGCAGGGCTCTGGGAAAGGAAAGAGTCTTCTCTACATCAACAGGGTGCTTTCATAGCCTGGGTGGGAGCTCCTCCTGATACGCTCTAGAGCTAAAAGGAAACTTGACGTGAGTCCTTTCCTCAAGGTAAAGCCTTGAATAGCCCTGCCGAAGTGGAAGCTTGGAGCAGAGTCCTTGAGGCATTAGCTTTAGGTCTGCTTTCTTTAACGTTAGTAAGCATTTCAGGAAACGGAGGACCTCTCCTGGGCACCCTATTCCCTGCACGAACACCGAGCACCGGCAGGCTCCACTAGGCTGATAAGAAACTTCCAGGCCCGGAAACCTTTCCCAGTCAACTCAGTGTATGCTGAGTGTAGGGCAACACACTGCACTCTTCCCTGGGAGAGCTAGATTTCCTCAGCACTCCAACAGCTCCAGGAACTGTGTTCTCTCACGTCCTACATGTCATGCAAATCGGCCTCATTGCCCTAGGCTGAGCGGCACTGAGAAACCAAAACTGCTTTGCATTCCTTCTACAAAGTCATACCTTAGGACCCCATCCTTACAGGAGAAAGTCAGCTTGCCTTGCTGCTGTAACCAAAGCACAGTTCTTCCTCTTACACTGCAGGGTTTTAGAAGAAGCTAAGCCCGATAGCCTAGCAAGAGCGCTCCTTGGGGGAGGCGTTTGGCTACACGCAGAACTCCGTGCCAAATAAACTTTATTCAAGGAAGGGATCAGTGTGTAGCTAGAGTGTCTACTTACTTGGTAGAAATCACATGGAGGTAGGCTACGTGTTCGCTGGAAACGGGGGCCTTATGGCACAAGTCTTGCTTTCCCATTTTGAGTGCTCCATTCATGCTGCCTTGAAGCTACCTAAATCACAGTTTAGGACGGGTCTCTAGTCACTGCAGGCAGTGCTCTGGGAAAGGAACAAGTGTTCTCTACATCAACAGGGTGCTTTCATAGCCTGGGTGGGAGCTCCTCCTGATACGCTCTAGAGCTAAAAGGAAACTTGACGTGAGTCCTTTCCTCAAGGTAAAGCCTTGAATAGCCCTGCCGAAGTGGAAGCTTGGAGCAGAGTCCTTGAGGCATTAGCTTAAGTCTGCTTTCTTTAACGTTACTAAGCATTTCAGGAAACGGAGGACCTCTCCTGGGCACCCTATTCCCTGCACGAACACCGAGCACCGGCAGGCTCCACTAGGCTGCTAAGAAACTTCCAGGCCCGGAATCCTTTCCCAGTCACTCAGTGTATGCTGAGTGTAGGGCAACACACTGCACTCTTCCCTGGGATAGCTAGATTTCCTCAGCACTCCGACAGCTCCAGGAACTGTGTTCTCTCACGTCCTACATGTCATGCCAATCTGCCTCATTGCCCTAGGCTGAGCGGCACTGAGAAACCAAAACTGCTTCGCATTCCTTCCACAAAGTCATACATTAAGACCCCATCCTTACAGGAGAAATTCGGCTTGCGTTCCTGCTGTAACCAAAGCACAGTTCTTCCTCTTACACTGCAGGGTTTTAGAAGAAGCTAAGCCCGAGAGACTAGCAAGAGCGTTCCTTGGGGGAGGCGGTTGGCTACACGCAGAACTCCGTGCCAAATAAACTTTATTCAAGGAAGGGACCAGTGTGTAGCTAGAGTGTATACTTGGTAGAAATCACAAGGAGGTAGGCTGCGTGTTCGCTGGAAACAGGGCCTTATGGCACAAGCCTTGCTTTCCCATTTTGAATGCTCCATTCATGCTGCCTTGAAGCTACCTAAATCACAGTTTTAGGACGGGTCTCTAGTCACTGCAGGCAGGGCTCTGGGAAAGGAACGAGTCTTCTCTACATCAACAGGGTGCTTTCATAGCCTGGGTGGGAGCTCCTCCTGATACGCTCTAGAGCTAAAAGGAAACTTGACGTGAGTCCTTTCCTCAAGGTAAAGCCTTGAATAGCCCTGCCGAAGTGGAAGCTTGGAGCAGAGTCCTTGAGGCATTAGCTTTAGGTCTGCTTTCTTTAACGTTAGTAAGCATTTCAGGAAACGGAGGACCTCTCCTGGGCACCCTATTCCCTGCACGAACACCGAGCACCGGCAGGCTCCACTAGGCTGCTAAGAAACTTCCAGGCCCGGAAACCTTTCCCAGTCACTCAGTGTATGCTGAGTGTAGGGCAACACACTGCACTCTTCCCTGGGAGAGCTAGATTTCCTCAGCACTCCAACAGCTCCAGGAACTGTGTTCTCTCACGTCCTACATGTCATGCAAATCTGCCTCATTGCCCTAGGCTGAGCGGCACTGAGAAACCAAAACTGCTTCGCATTCCTTCCACAAAGTCATACATTAAGACCCCATCCTTACAGGAGAAATTCGGCTTGCGTTCCTGCTGTAAACAAAGCACAGTTCTTCCTCTTACACTGCAGGGTTTTAGAAGAAGCTAAGCCCGATAGCCTAGCAAGAGCGCTCCTTGGGGGAGGCGGTTGGCTACACGCAGAACTCCGTGCCAAATAAACTTTATTCAAGGAAGGGACCAGTGTGTAGCTAGAGTGTCTACTTACTTGGTAGAAATCACATGGAGGTAGGCTACGTGTTCGCTGGAAACGGGGGCTTATGGCACAAGTCTTGCTTTCCCATTTTGAGTGCTCCATTCATGCTGCCTTGAAGCTACCTAAATCACAGTTTAGGACGGGTCTCTAGTCACTGCAGGCAGTGCTCTGGGAAAGGAACAAGTGTTCTCTACATCAACAGGGTGCTTTCATAGCCTGGGTGGGAGCTCCTCCTGATACGCTCTAGAGCTAAAAGGAAACTTGACGTGAGTCCTTTCCTCAAGGTAAAGCCTTGAATAGCCCTGCCGAAGTGGAAGCTTGGAGCAGAGTCCTTGAGGCATTAGCTTTAGGTCTGCTTTCTTTAACGTTAGTAAGCATTTCAGGAAACGGAGGACCTCTCCTGGGCACCCTATTCCCTGCACGAACACCGAGCACCGGCAGGCTCCACTAGGCTGCTAAGAAACTTCCAGGCCCGGAATCCTTTCCCAGTCACTCAGTGTATGCTGAGTGTAGGGCAACACACTGCACTCTTCCCTGGGAGAGCTAGATTTCCTCAGCACTCCAACAGCTCCAGGAACTGTGTTCTCTCACGTCCTACATGTCATGCAAATCTGCCTCATTGCCCTAGGCTGAGCGGCACTGAGAAACCAAAACTGCTTCGCATTCCTTCCACAAAGTCATACATTAAGACCCCATCCTTACAGGAGAAATTCAGCTTGCGTTCCTGCTGTAACCAAAGCACAGTTCTTCCTCTTACACTGCAGGGTTTTAGAAGAAGCTAAGCCCGATAGCCTAGCAAGAGCGCTCCTTGGGGGAGGCGTTTGGCTACACGCAGAACTCCGTGCCAAATAAACTTTATTCAAGGAAGGGACCAGTGTGTAGCTAGAGTGTCTACTTACTTGGTAGAAATCACATGGAGGTAGGCTACGTGTTCGCTGGAAACGGGGGCCTTATGGCAAAAGCCTTGCTTTCCCATTTTGAGTGCTCCATTCATGCTGCCTTGAAGCTACCTAAATCACAGTTTAGGACGGGTCTCTAGTCACTGCAGGCAGGGCTCTGGGAAAGGAACAAGTGTTCTCTACATCAACAGGGTGCTTTCATAGCCTGGGTGGGAGCTCCTCCTGATACGCTCTAGAGCTAAAAGGAAACTTGACGTGAGTCCTTTCCTCAAGGTAAAGCCTTGAATAGCCCTGCCGAAGTGGAAGCTTGGAGCAGAGTCCTTGAGGCATTAGCTTTAGGTCTGCTTTCTTTAACGTTAGTAAGCATTTCAGGAAACGGAGGACCTCTCCTGGGCACCCTATTCCCTGCACGAACACCGAGCACCGGCAGGCTCCACTAGGCTGCTAAGAAACTTCCAGGCCCGGAAACCTTTCCCAGTCACTGAGTGTATGCTGAGTGTAGGGCAACACACTGCACTCTTCCCTGGGAGAGCTAGATTTCCTCAGCACTCCAACAGCTCCAGGAACTGTGTTCTCTCACGTCCTACATGTCATGCAAATCTGCCTCATTGCCCTAGGCTGAGCGGCACTGAGAAACCAAAACTGCTTCGCATTCCTTCCACAAAGTCATACATTAAGACCCCATCCTTACAGGACAAATTCGGCTTGCGTTCCTGCTGTAAACAAAGCACAGTTCTTCCTCTTACACTGCAGGGTTTTAGAAGAAGCTAAGCCCGATAGCCTAGCAAGAGCGCTCCTTGGGGGAGGCGGTTGGCTACACGCAGAACTCCGTGCCAAATAAACTTTATTCAAGGAAGGGACCAGTGTGTAGCTAGAGTGTATACTTGGTAGAAATCACAAGGAGGTAGGCTGCGTGTTCGCTGGAAACAGGGCCTTATGGCACAAGCCTTGCTTTCCCATTTTGAATGCTCCATTCATGCTGCCTTGAAGCTACCTAAATCACAGTTTTAGGACGGGTCTCTAGTCACTGCAGGCAGGGCTCTGGGAAAGGAAAGAGTCTTCTCTACATCAACAGGGTGCTTTCATAGCCTGGGTGGGAGCTCCTCCTGATACGCTCTAGAGCTAAAAGGAAACTTGACGTGAATCCTTTCCTCAAGGTAAAGCCTTGAATAGCCCTGCCGAAGTGGAAGCTTGGAGCAGAGTCCTTGAGGCATTAGCTTTAGGTCTGCTTTCTTTAACGTTAGTAAGCATTTCAGGAAACGGAGGACCTCGCCTGGGCACCCTATTCCCTGCACGAACACCGAGCACCGGCAGGCTCCACTAGGCTGCTAAGAAACTTCCAGGCCCGGAAACCTTTCCCAGTCAACTCAGTGTATGCTGAGTGTAGGGCAACACACTGCACTCTTCCCTGGGAGAGCTAGATTTCCTCAGCACTCCAACAGCTCCAGGAACTGTGTTCTCTCACGTCCTACATGTCATGCAAATCGGCCTCATTGCCCTAGGCTGAGCGGCACTGAGAAACCAAAACTGCTTTGCATTCCTTCTACAAAGTCATACCTTAGGACCCCATCCTTACAGGAGAAAGTCAGCTTGCCTTGCTGCTGTAACCAAAGCACAGTTCTTCCTCTTACACTGCAGGGTTTTAGAAGAAGCTAAGCCCGATAGCCTAGCAAGAGCGCTCCTTGGGGGAGGCGTTTGGCTACACGCAGAACTCCGTGCCAAATAAACTTTATTCAAGGAAGGGATCAGTGTGTAGCTAGAGTGTCTACTTACTTGGTAGAAATCACATGGAGGTAGGCTACGTGTTCGCTGGAAACGGGGGCCTTATGGCACAAGCCTTGCTTTCCCATTTCGAGTGCTCCATTCATGCTGCCTTGAAGCTACCTAAATCACAGTTTAGGACGGGTCTCTAGTCACTGCAGGCAGGGCTCTGGGAAAGGAACAAGTGTTCTCTACATCAACAGGGTGCTTTCATAGCCTGGGTGGGAGCTCCTCCTGATACGCTCTAGAGCTAAAAGGAAACTTGACGTGAGTCCTTTCCTCAAGGTAAAGCCTTGAATAGCCCTGCCGAAGTGGAAGCTTGGAGCAGAGTCCTTGAGGCATTAGCTTTAGGTCTGCTTTCTTTAACGTTAGTAAGCATTTCAGGAAACGGAGGACCTCGCCTGGGCACCCTACTCCCTGCACGAACACCGAGCACCGGCAGGCTCCACTAGGCTGCTAAGAAACTTCCAGGCCCGGAATCCTTTCCCAGTCACTCAGTGTATGCTGAGTGTAGGGCAACACACTGCACTCTTCCCTGGGAGAGCTAGATTTCCTCAGCACTCCGACAGCTCCAGGAACTGTGTTCTCTCACGTCCTACATGTCATGCCAATCTGCCTCATTGCCCTAGGCTGAGCGGCACTGAGAAACCAAAACTGCTTCGCATTCCTTCCACAAAGTCATACATTAAGACCCCATCCTTACAGGAGAAATTCGGCTTGCGTTCCTGCTGTAAACAAAGCACAGTTCTTCCTCTTACACTGCAGGGTTTTAGAAGAAGCTAAGCCCGAGAGCCTAGCAAGAGCGTTCCTTGGGGGAGGCGGTTGGCTACACGCAGAACTCCGTGCCAAATAAACTTTATTCAAGGAAGGGACCAGTGTGTAGCTAGAGTGTATACTTGGTAGAAATCACAAGGAGGTAGGCTGCGTGTTCGCTGGAAACAGGGCCTTATGGCACAAGCCTTGCTTTCCCATTTTGAATGCTCCATTCATGCTGCCTTGAAGCTACCTAAATCACAGTTTTAGGACGGGTCTCTAGTCACTGCAGGCAGGGCTCTGGGAAAGGAACGAGTCTTCTCTACATCAACAGGGTGCTTTCATAGCCTGGGTGGGAGCTCCTCCTGATACGCTCTAGAGCTAAAAGGAAACTTGACGTGAGTCCTTTCCTCAAGGTAAAGCCTTGAATAGCCCTGCCGAAGTGGAAGCTTGGAGCAGAGTCCTTGAGGCATTAGCTTTAGGTCTGCTTTCTTTAACGTTAGTAAGCATTTCAGGAAACGGAGGACCTCTCCTGGGCACCCTATTCCCTGCACGAACACCGAGCACCGGCAGGCTCCACTAGGCTGCTAAGAAACTTCCAGGCCCGGAAACCTTTCCCAGTCACTCAGTGTATGCTGAGTGTAGGGCAACACACTGCACTCTTCCCTGGGAGAGCTAGATTTCCTCAGCACTCCAACAGCTCCAGGAACTGTGTTCTCTCACGTCCTACATGTCATGCCAATCTGCCTCATTGCCCTAGGCTGAGCGGCACCGAGAAACCAAAACTGCTTCGCATTCCTTCCACAAAGTCATACATTAAGACCCCATCCTTACAGGAGAAATTCGGCTTGCGTTCCTGCTGTAAACAAAGCACAGTTCTTCCTCTTACACTGCAGGGTTTTAGAAGAAGCTAAGCCCGAGAGCCTAGCAAGAGCGCTCCTTGGGGGAGGCGGTTGGCTACACGCAGAACTCCGTGCCAAATAAACTTTATTCAAGGAAGGGACCAGTGTGTAGCTAGAGTGTATACTTGGTAGAAATCACAAGGAGGTAGGCTGCGTGTTCGCTGGAAACAGGGCCTTATGGCACAAGCCTTGCTTTCCCATTTTGAATGCTCCATTCATGCTGCCTTGAAGCTACCTAAATCACAGTTTTAGGACGGGTCTCTAGTCACTGCAGGCAGGGCTCTGGGAAAGGAAAGAGTCTTCTCTACATCAACAGGGTGCTTTCATAGCCTGGGTGGGAGCTCCTCCTGATACGCTCTAGAGCTAAAAGGAAACTTGACGTGAGTCCTTTCCTCAAGGTAAAGCCTTGAATAGCCCTGCCGAAGTGGAAGCTTGGAGCAGAGTCCTTGAGGCATTAGCTTTAGGTCTGCTTTCTTTAACGTTAGTAAGCATTTCAGGAAACGGAGGACCTCGCCTGGGCACCCTATTCCCTGCACGAACACCGAGCACCGGCAGGCTCCACTAGGCTGCTAAGAAACTTCCAGGCCCGGAAACCTTTCCCAGTCAACTCAGTGTATGCTGAGTGTAGGGCAACACACTGCACTCTTCCCTGGGAGAGCTAGATTTCCTCAGCACTCCAATAGCTCCAGGAACTGTGTTCTCTCACGTCCTACATGTCATGCAAATCTGCCTCATTGCCCTAGGCTGAGCGGCACTGAGAAACCAAAACTGCTTTGCATTCCTTCTACAAAGTCATACCTTAGGACCCCATCCTTACAGGAGAAAGTCAGCTTGCCTTGCTGCTGTAACCAAAGCACAGTTCTTCCTCTTACACTGCAGGGTTTTAGAAGAAGCTAAGCCCGATAGCCTAGCAAGAGCGCTCCTTGGGGGAGACGTTTGGCTACACGCAGAACTCCGTGCCAAATAAACTTTATTCAAGGAAGGGACCAGTGTGTAGCTAGAGTGTCTACTTACTTGGTAGAAATCACATGGAGGTAGGCTACGTGTTCGCTGGAAACGGGGGCCTTATGGCACAAGCCTTGCTTTCCCATTTTGAGTGCTCCATTCATGCTGCCTTGAAGCTACCTAAGTCACAGTTTAGGACGGGTCTCTAGTCACTGCAGGCAGGGCTCTGGGAAAGGAACAAGTGTTCTCTACATCAACAGGGTGCTTTCATAGCCTGGGTGGGAGCTCCTCCTGATACGCTCTAGAGCTAAAAGGAAACTTGACGTGAGTCCTTTCCTCAAGGTAAAGCCTTGAATAGCCCTGCCGAAGTGGAAGCTTGGAGCAGAGTCCTTGAGGCATTAGCTTTAGGTCTGCTTTCTTTAACGTTAGTAAGCATTTCAGGAAACGGAGGACCTCGCCTGGGCACCCTATTCCCTGCACGAACACCGAGCACCGGCAGGCTCCACTAGGCTGCTAAGAAACTTCCAGGCCCGGAATCCTTTCCCAGTCACTCAGTGTATGCTGAGTGTAGGGCAACACACTGCACTCTTCCCTGGGAGAGCTAGATTTCCTCAGCACTCCAACAGCTCCAGGAACTGTGTTCTCTCACGTCCTACATGTCATGCCAATCTGCCTCATTGCCCTAGGCTGAGCGGCACTGAGAAACCAAAACTGCTTCGCATTCCTTCCACAAAGTCATACATTAAGACCCCATCCTTACAGGAGAAATTCGGCTTGCGTTCCTGCTGTAAACAAAGCACAGTTCTTCCTCTTACACTGCAGGGTTTTAGAAGAAGCTAAGCCCGAGAGCCTAGCAAGAGCGTTCCTTGGGGGAGGCGGTTGGCTACACGCAGAACTCCGTGGCAAATAAACTTTATTCAAGGAAGGGACCAGTGTGTAGCTAGAGTGTATACTTGGTAGAAATCACAAGGAGGTAGGCTGCGTGTTCACTGGAAACAGGGCCTTATGGCACAAGCCTTGCTTCCCCATTTTGAATGCTCCATTCATGCTGCCTTGAAGCTACCTAAATAACAGTTTTAGGACGGGTCTCTAGTCACTGCAGGCAGGGCTCTGGGAAAGGAACGAGTCTTCTCTACATCAACAGGGTGCTTTCATAGCCTGGGTGGGAGCTCCTCCTGATACGCTCTAGAGCTAAAAGGAAACTTGACGTGAGTCCTTTCCTCAAGGTAAAGCCTTGAATAGCCCTGCCGAAGTGGAAGCTTGGAGCAGAGTCCTTGAGGCATTAGCTTTAGGTCTGCTTTCTTTAACGTTAGTAAGCATTTCAGGAAACGGAGGACCTCGCCTGGGCACCCTATTCCCTGCACGAACACCGAGCACCGGCAGGCTCCACTAGGCTGCTAAGAAACTTCCAGGCCCGGAAACCTTTCCCAGTCAACTCAGTGTATGCTGAGTGTAGGGCAACACACTGCACTCTTCCCTGGGAGAGCTAGATTTCCTCAGCACTCCAACAGCTCCAGGAACTGTGTTCTCTCACGTCCTACATGTCATGCAAATCGGCCTCATTGCCCTAGGCTGAGCGGCACTGAGAAACCAAAACTACTTTGCATTCCTTCTACAAAGTCATACCTTAGGACCCCATCCTTACAGGAGAAAGTCAGCTTGCCTTGCTGCTGTAACCAAAGCACAGTTCTTCCTCTTACACTGCAGGGTTTTAGAAGAAGCTAAGCCCGATAGCCTAGCAAGAGCGCTCCTTGGGGGAGGCGTTTGGCTACACGCAGAACTCCGTGCCAAATAAACTTTATTCAAGGAAGGGATCAGTGTGTAGCTAGAGTGTCTACTTACTTGGTAGAAATCACATGGAGGTAGGCTACGTGTTCGCTGGAAACGGGGGCCTTATGGCACAAGCCTTGCTTTCCCATTTCGAGTGCTCCATTCATGCTGCCTTGAAGCTACCTAAATCACAGTTTAGGACGGGTCTCTAGTCACTGCAGGCAGGGCTCTGGGAAAGGAACAAGTGTTCTCTACATCAACAGGGTGCTTTCATAGCCTGGGTGGGAGCTCCTCCTGATACGCTCTAGAGCTAAAAGGAAACTTGACGTGAGTCCTTTCCTCAAGGTAAAGCCTTGAATAGCCCTGCCGAAGTGGAAGCTTGGAGCAGAGTCCTTGAGGCATTAGCTTTAGGTCTGCTTTCTTTAACGTTAGTAAGCATTTCAGGAAACGGAGGACCTCGCCTGGGCACCCTACTCCCTGCACGAACACCGAGCACCGGCAGGCTCCACTAGGCTGCTAAGAAACTTCCAGGCCCGGAATCCTTTCCCAGTCACTCAGTGTATGCTGAGTGTAGGGCAACACACTGCACTCTTCCCTGGGAGAGCTAGATTTCCTCAGCACTCCGACAGCTCCAGGAACTGTGTTCTCTCACGTCCTACATGTCATGCCAATCTGCCTCATTGCCCTAGGCTGAGCGGCACTGAGAAACCAAAACTGCTTCGCATTCCTTCCACAAAGTCATACATTAAGACCCCATCCTTACAGGAGAAATTCGGCTTGCGTTCCTGCTGTAACCAAAGCACAGTTCTTCCTCTTACACTGCAGGGTTTTAGAAGAAGCTAAGCCCGAGAGCCTAGCAAGAGCGTTCCTTGGGGGAGGCGGTTGGCTACACGCAGAACTCCGTGCCAAATAAACTTTATTCAAGGAAGGGACCAGTGTGTAGCTAGAGTGTATACTTGGTAGAAATCACAAGGAGGTAGGCTGCGTGTTCGCTGGAAACAGGGCCTTATGGCACAAGCCTTGCTTTCCCATTTTGAATGCTCCATTCATGCTGCCTTGAAGCTACCTAAATAACAGTTTTAGGACGGGTCTCTAGTCACTGCAGGCAGGGCTCTGGGAAAGGAACGAGTCTTCTCTACATCAACAGGGTGCTTTCATAGCCTGGGTGGGAGCTCCTCCTGATATGCTCTAGAGCTAAAAGGAAACTTGACGTGAGTCCTTTCCTCAAGGTAAAGCCTTGAATAGCCCTGCCGAAGTGGAAGCTTGGAGCAGAGTCCTTGAGGCATTAGCTTTAGGTCTGCTTTCTTTAACGTTAGTAAGCATTTCAGGAAACGGAGGACCTCTCCTGGGCACCCTATTCCCTGCACGAACACCGAGCACCGGCAGGCTCCACTAGGCTGCTAAGAAACTTCCAGGTCCGGAAACCTTTCCCAGTCACTCAGTGTATGCTGAGTGTAGGGCAACACACTGCACTCTTCCCTGGGAGAGCTAGATTTCCTCAGCACTCCAACAGCTCCAGGAACTGTGTTCTCTCACGTCCTACATGTCATGCAAATCTGCCTCATTGCCCTAGGCTGAGCGGCACTGAGAAACCAAAACTGCTTCGCATTCCTTCCACAAAGTCATACATTAAGACCCCATCCTTACAGGAGAAATTCGGCTTGCGTTCCTGCTGTAAACAAAGCACAGTTCTTCCTCTTACACTGCAGGGTTTTAGAAGAAGCTAAGCCCGAGAGCCTAGCAAGAGCGCTCCTTGGGGGAGGCGGTTGGCTACACGCAGAACTCCGTGCCAAATAAACTTTATTCAAGGAAGGGACCAGTGTGTAGCTAGAGTGTATACTTGGTAGAAATCACAAGGAGGTAGGCTGCGTGTTCGCTGGAAAGAGGGCCTTATGGCACAAGCCTTGCTTTCCCATTTTGAATGCTCCATTCATGCTGCCTTGAAGCTACCTAAATCACAGTTTTAGGACGGGTCTCTAGTCACTGCAGGCAGGGCTCTGGGAAAGGAAAGAGTCTTCTCTACATCAACAGGGTGCTTTCATAGCCTGGGTGGGAGCTCCTCCTGATACGCTCTAGAGCTAAAAGGAAACTTGACGTGAGTCCTTTCCTCAAGGTAAAGCCTTGAATAGCCCTGCCGAAGTGGAAGCTTGGAGCAGAGTCCTTGACGCATTAGCTTTAGGTCTGCTTTCTTTAACGTTAGTAAGCATTTCAGGAAACGGAGGACCTCGCCTGGGCACCCTATTCCCTGCACGAACACCGAGCACCGGCAGGCTCCACTAGGCTGCTAAGAAACTTCCAGGCCCAGAATCCTTTCCCAGTCAACTCAGTGTATGCTGAGTGTAGGGCAACACACTGCACTCTTCCCTGGGAGAGCTAGATTTCCTCAGCACTCCAACAGCTCCAGGAACTGTGTTCTCTCACGTCCTACATGTCATGCAAATCGGCCTCATTGCCCTAGGCTGAGCGGCACTGAGAAACCAAAACTGCTTTGCATTCCTTCTACAAAGTCATACCTTAGGACCCCATCCTTACAGGAGAAAGTCAGCTTGCCTTGCTGCTGTAACCAAAGCACAGTTCTTCCTCTTACACTGCAGGGTTTTAGAAGAAGCTAAGCCCGATAGCCTAGCAAGAGCGCTCCTTGGGGGAGGCGTTTGGCTACACGCAGAACTCCGTGCCAAATAAACTTTATTCAAGGAAGGGACCAGTGTGTAGCTAGAGTGTCTACTTACTTGGTAGAAATCACATGGAGGTAGGCTACGTGTTCGCTGGAAACGGGGGCCTTATGGCACAAGCCTTGCTTTCCCATTTTGAGTGCTCCATTCATGCTGCCTTGAAGCTACCTAAGTCACAGTTTAGGACGGGTCTCTAGTCACTGCAGGCAGGGCTCTGGGAAAGGAACAAGTGTTCTCTACATCAACAGGGTGCTTTCATAGCCTGGGTGGGAGCTCCTCCTGATACGCTCTAGAGCTAAAAGGAAACTTGACGTGAGTCCTTTCCTCAAGGTAAAGCCTTGAATAGCCCTGCCGAAGTGGAAGCTTGGAGCAGAGTCCTTGAGGCATTAGCTTTAGGTCTGCTTTCTTTAACGTTAGTAAGCATTTCAGGAAACGGAGGACCTCGCCTGGGCACCCTATTCCCTGCACGAACACCGAGCACCGGCAGGCTCCACTAGGCTGCTAAGAAACTTCCAGGCCCGGAATCCTTTCCCAGTCACTCAGTGTATGCTAAGTGTAGGGCAACACACTGCACTCTTCCCTGGGAGAGCTAGATTTCCTCAGCACTCCAACAGCTCCAGGAACTGTGTTCTCTCACGTCCTACATGTCATGCCAATCTGCCTCATTGCCCTAGGCTGAGCGGCACTGAGAAACCAAAACTGCTTCGCATTCCTTCCACAAAGTCATACATTAAGACCCCATCCTTACAGGAGAAATTCGGCTTGCGTTCCTGCTGTAAACAAAGCACACTTCTTCCTCTTACACTGCAGGGTTTTAGAAGAAGCTAAGCCCGAGAGCCTAGCAAGAGCGTTCCTTGGGGGAGGCGGTTGGCTACACGCAGAACTCCGTGCCAAATAAACTTTATTCAAGGAAGGGACCAGTGTGTAGCTAGAGTGTATACTTGGTAGAAATCACAAGGAGGTAGGCTGCGTGTTCGCTGGAAACAGGGCCTTATGGCACAAGCCTTGCTTTCCCATTTTGAATGCTCCATTCATGCTGCCTTGAAGCTACCTAAATCACAGTTTTACGACGGGTCTCTAGTCACTGCAGGCAGGGCTCTGGGAAAGGAACGAGTCTTCTCTACATCAACAGGGTGCTTTCATAGCCTGGGTGGGAGCTCCTCCTGATACGCTCTAGAGCTAAAAGGAAACTTGACGTGAGTCCTTTCCTCAAGGTAAAGCCTTGAATAGCCCTGCCGAAGTGGAAGCTTGGAGCAGAGTCCTTGAGGCATTAGCTTTAGGTCTGCTTTCTTTAACGTTAGTAAGCATTTCAGGAAACGGAGGACCTCTCCTGGGCACCCTATTCCCTGCACGAACACCGAGCACCGGCAGGCTCCACTAGGCTGCTAAGAAACTTCCAGGCCCGGAATCCTTTCCCAGTCACTCAGTGTATGCTGAGTGTAGGGCAACACACTGCACTCTTCCCTGGGAGAGCTAGATTTCCTCAGCACTCCAACAGCTCCAGGAACTGTGTTCTCTCACGTCCTACATGTCATGCCAATCTGCCTCATTGCCCTAGGCTGAGCGGCACTGAGAAACCAAAACTGCTTTGCATTCCTTCTACAAAGTCATACCTTAGGACCCCATCCTTACAGGAGAAAGTCAGCTTGCCTTGCTGCTGTAACCAAAGCACAGTTCTTCCTCTTACACTGCAGGGTTTTAGAAGAAGCTAAGCCCGATAGCCTAGCAAGAGCGCTCCTTGGGGGAGGCGTTTGGCTACACGCAGAACTCCGTGCCAAATAAACTTTATTCAAGGAAGGGATCAGTGTGTAGCTAGAGTGTCTACTTACTTGGTAGAAATCACATGGAGGTAGGCTACGTGTTCGCTGGAAACGGGGGCCTTATGGCACAAGCCTTGCTTTCCCATTTCGAGTGCTCCATTCATGCTGCCTTGAAGCTACCTAAATCACAGTTTAGGACGGGTCTCTAGTCACTGCAGGCAGGGCTCTGGGAAAGGAACAAGTGTTCTCTACATCAACAGGGTGCTTTCATAGCCTGGGTGGGAGCTCCTCCTGATACGCTCTAGAGCTAAAAGGAAACTTGACGTGAGTCCTTTCCTCAAGGTAAAGCCTTGAATAGCCCTGCCGAAGTGGAAGCTTGGAGCAGAGTCCTTGAGGCATTAGCTTTAGGTCTGCTTTCTTTAACGTTAGTAAGCATTTCAGGAAACGGAGGACCTCGCCTGGGCACCCTACTCCCTGCACGAACACCGAGCACCGGCAGGCTCCACTAGGCTGCTAAGAAACTTCCAGGCCCGGAATCCTTTCCCAGTCACTCAGTGTATGCTGAGTGTAGGGCAACACACTGCACTCTTCCCTGGGAGAGCTAGATTTCCTCAGCACTCCGACAGCTCCAGGAACTGTGTTCTCTCACGTCCTACATGTCATGCCAATCTGCCTCATTGCCCTAGGCTGAGCGGCACTGAGAAACCAAAACTGCTTCGCATTCCTTCCACAAAGTCATACATTAAGACCCCATCCTTACAGGAGAAATTCGGCTTGCGTTCCTGCTGTAACCAAAGCACAGTTCTTCCTCTTACACTGCAGGGTTTTAGAAGAAGCTAAGCCCGAGAGCCTAGCAAGAGCGTTCCTTGGGGGAGGCGGTTGGCTACACGCAGAACTCCGTGCCAAATAAACTTTATTCAAGGAAGGGACCAGTGTGTAGCTAGAGTGTATACTTGGTAGAAATCACAAGGAGGTAGGCTGCGTGTTCGCTGGAAACAGGGCCTTATGGCACAAGCCTTGCTTTCCCATTTTGAATGCTCCATTCATGCTGCCTTGAAGCTACCTAAATAACAGTTTTAGGACGGGTCTCTAGTCACTGCAGGCAGGGCTCTGGGAAAGGAACGAGTCTTCTCTACATCAACAGGGTGCTTTCATAGCCTGGGTGGGAGCTCCTCCTGATACGCTCTAGAGCTAAAAGGAAACTTGACGTGAGTCCTTTCCTCAAGGTAAAGCCTTGAATAGCCCTGCCGAAGTGGAAGCTTGGAGCAGAGTCCTTGAGGCATTAGCTTTAGGTCTGCTTTCTTTAACGTTAGTAAGCATTTCAGGAAACGGAGGACCTCTCCTGGGCACCCTATTCCCTGCACGAACACCGAGCACCGGCAGGCTCCACTAGGCTGCTAAGAAACTTCCAGGCCCGGAAACCTTTCCCAGTCACTCAGTGTATGCTGAGTGTAGGGCAACACACTGCACTCTTCCCTGGGAGAGCTAGATTTCCTCAGCACTCCAACAGCTCCAGGAACTGTGTTCTCTCACGTCCTACATGTCATGCAAATCTGCCTCATTGCCCTAGGCTGAGCGGCACTGAGAAACCAAAACTGCTTCGCATTCCTTCCACAAAGTCATACATTAAGACCCCATCCTTACAGGAGAAATTCGGCTTGCGTTCCTGCTGTAAACAAAGCACAGTTCTTCCTCTTACACTGCAGGGTTTTAGAAGAAGCTAAGCCCGAGAGCCTAGCAAGAACGCTCCTTGGGGGAGGCGGTTGGCTACACGCAGAACTCCGTGCCAAATAAACTTTATTCAAGGAAGGGACCAGTGTGTAGCTAGAGTGTATACTTGGTAGAAATCACAAGGAGGTAGGCTGCGTGTTCGCTGGAAACAGGGCCTTATGGCACAAGCCTTGCTTTCCCATTTTGAATGCTCCATTCATGCTGCCTTGAAGCTACCTAAATCACAGTTTTAGGACGGGTCTCTAGTCACTGCAGGCAGGGCTCTGGGAAAGGAAAGAGTCTTCTCTACATCAACAGGGTGCTTTCATAGCCTGGGTGGGAGCTCCTCCTGATACGCTCTAGAGCTAAAAGGAAACTTGACGTGAGTCCTTTCCTCAAGGTAAAGCCTTGAATAGCCCTGCCGAAGTGGAAGCTTGGAGCAGAGTCCTTGAGGCATTAGCTTTAGGTCTGCTTTCTTTAACGTTAGTAAGCATTTCAGGAAACGGAGGACCTCGCCTGGGCACCCTATTCCCTGCACGAACACCGAGCACCGGCAGGCTCCACTAGGCTGCTAAGAAACTTCCAGGCCCGGAAACCTTTCCCAGCCAACTCAGTGTATGCTGAGTGTAGGGCAACACACTGCACTCTTCCCTGGGAGAGCTAGATTTCCTCAGCACTCCAACAGCTCCAGGAACTGTGTTCTCTCACGTCCTACATGTCATGCAAATCGGCCTCATTGCCCTAGGCTGAGCGGGACTGAGAAACCAAAACTGCTTTGCATTCCTTCTACAAAGTCATACCTTAGGACCCCATCCTTACAGGAGAAAGTCAGCTTGCCTTGCTGCTGTAACCAAAGCACAGTTCTTCCTCTTACACTGCAGGGTTTTAGAAGAAGCTAAGCCCGATAGCCTAGCAAGAGCGCTCCTTGGGGGAGGCGTTTGGCTACACGCAGAACTCCGTGCCAAATAAACTTTATTCAAGGAAGGGATCAGTGTGTAGCTAGAGTGTCTACTTACTTGGTAGAAATCACATGGAGGTAGGCTACGTGTTCGCTGGAAACGGGGGCCTTATGGCACAAGCCTTGCTTTCCCATTTTGAGTGCTCCATTCATGCTGCCTTGAAGCTACCTAAATCACAGTTTAGGACGGGTCTCTAGTCACTGCAGGCAGTGCTCTGGGAAAGGAACAAGTGTTCTCTACATCAACAGGGTGCTTTCATAGCCTGGGTGGGAGCTCCTCCTGATACGCTCTAGAACTAAAAGGAAACTTGACGTGAGTCCTTTCCTCAAGGTAAAGCCTTGAATAGCCCTGCCGAAGTGGAAGCTTGGAGCAGAGTCCTTGAGGCATTAGCTTTAGGTCTGCTTTCTTTAACGTTAGTAAGCATTTCAGGAAACGGAGGACCTCTCCTGGGCACCCTATTCCCTGCACGAACACCGAGCACCGGCAGGCTCCACTAGGCTGCTAAGAAACTTCCAGGCCCGGAATCCTTTCCCAGTCACTCAGTGTATGCTGAGTGTAGGGCAACACACTGCACTCTTCCCTGGGAGAGCTAGATTTCCTCAGCACTCCAACAGCTCCAGGAACTGTGTTCTCTCACGTCCTACATGTCATGCCAATCTGCCTCATTGCCCTAGGCTGAGCGGCACTGAGAAACCAAAACTGCTTTGCATTCCTTCTACAAAGTCATACCTTAGGACCCCATCCTTACAGGAGAAAATCAGCTTGCCTTGCTGCTGTAACCAAAGCACAGTTCTTCCTCTTACACTGCAGGGTTTTAGAAGAAGCTAAGCCCGATAGCCTAGCAAGAGCGCTCCTTGGGGGAGGCGTTTGGCTACACGCAGAACTCCGTGCCAAATAAACTTTATTCAAGGAAGGGACCAGTGTGTAGCTAGAGTGTCTACTTACTTGGTAGAAATCACATGGAGGTAGGCTACGTGTTCGCTGGAAACGGGGGCCTTATGGCACAAGCCTTGCTTTCCCATTTTGAGTGCTCCATTCATGCTGCCTTGAAGCTACCTAAATCACAGTTTAGGACGGGTCTCTAGTCACTGCAGGCAGGGCTCTGGGAAAGGAACAAGTGTTCTCTACATCAACAGGGTG
This sequence comes from Balaenoptera borealis, assembly GCF_965194805.1. Classification (NCBI taxonomy): domain Eukaryota; kingdom Metazoa; phylum Chordata; class Mammalia; order Artiodactyla; family Balaenopteridae; genus Balaenoptera; species Balaenoptera borealis. The sequence continues at coordinate 71,909 of NW_028122572.1, read as the reverse complement.
CTTTCATAGCCTGGGTGGGAGCTCCTCCTGATACGCTCTAGAGCTAAAAGGAAACTTGACGTGAGTCCTTTCCTCAAGGTAAAGCCTTGAATAGCCCTGCCGAAGTGGAAGCTTGGAGCAGAGTCCTTGAGGCATTAGCTTTAGGTCTGCTTTCTTTAACGTTATTAAGCATTTCAGGAAACGGAGGACCTCGCCTGGGCACCCTATTCCCTGCACGAACACCGAGCACCGGCAGGCTCCACTAGGCTGCTAAGAAACTTCCAGGCCCGGAATCCTTTCCCAGTCACTCAGTGTATGCTGAGTGTAGGGCAACACACTGCACTCTTCCCTGGGAGAGCTAGATTTCCTCAGCACTCCAACAGCTCCAGGAACTGTGTTCTCTCACGTCCTACATGTCATGCCAATCTGCCTCATTGCCCTAGGCTGAGCGGCACTGAGAAACCAAAACTGCTTCGCATTCCTTCCACAAAGTCATACATTAAGACCCCATCCTTACAGGAGAAATTCGGCTTGCGTTCCTGCTGTAAACAAAGCACAGTTCTTCCTCTTACACTGCAGGGTTTTAGAAGAAGCTAAGCCCGAGAGCCTACCAAGAGCGTTCCTTGGGGGAGGCGGTTGGCTACACGCAGAACTCCGTGCCAAATAAACTTTATTCAAGGAAGGGACCAGTGTGTAGCTAGAGTGTATACTTGGTAGAAATCACAAGGAGGTAGGCTGCGTGTTCGCTGGAAACAGGGCCTTATGGCACAAGCCTTGCTTTCCCATTTTGAATGCTCCATTCATGCTGCCTTGAAGCTACCTAAATCACAGTTTTACGACGGGTCTCTAGTCACTGCAGGCAGGGCTCTGGGAAAGGAACGAGTCTTCTCTACATCAACAGGGTGCTTTCATAGCCTGGGTGGGAGCTCCTCCTGATACGCTCTAGAGCTAAAAGGAAACTTGACGTGAGTCCTTTCCTCAAGGTAAAGCCTTGAATAGCCCTGCCGAAGTGGAAGCTTGGAGCAGAGTCCTTGAGGCATTAGCTTTAGGTCTGCTTTCTTTAACGTTAGTAAGCATTTCAGGAAACGGAGGACCTCTCCTGGGCACCCTATTCCCTGCACGAACACCGAGCACCGGCAGGCTCCACTAGGCTGCTAAGAAACTTCCAGGCCCGGAATCCTTTCCCAGTCACTCAGTGTATGCTGAGTGTAGGGCAACACACTGCACTCTTCCCTGGGAGAGCTAGATTTCCTCAGCACTCCAACAGCTCCAGGAACTGTGTTCTCTCACGTCCTACATGTCATGCCAATCTGCCTCATTGCCCTAGGCTGAGCGGCACTGAGAAACCAAAACTGCTTTGCATTCCTTCTACAAAGTCATACCTTAGGACCCCATCCTTACAGGAGAAAATCAGCTTGCCTTGCTGCTGTAACCAAAGCACAGTTCTTCCTCTTACACTGCAGGGTTTTAGAAGAAGCTAAGCCCGATAGCCTAGCAAGAGCGCTCCTTGGGGGAGGCGTTTGGCTACACGCAGAACTCCGTGCCAAATAAACTTTATTCAAGGAAGGGACCAGTGTGTAGCTAGAGTGTCTACTTACTTGGTAGAAATCACATGGAGGTAGGCTACGTGTTCGCTGGAAACGGGGGCCTTATGGCACAAGCCTTGCTTTCCCATTTTGAGTGCTCCATTCATGCTGCCTTGAAGCTACCTAAATCACAGTTTAGGACGGGTCTCTAGTCACTGCAGGCAGGGCTCTGGGAAAGGAACAAGTGTTCTCTACATCAACAGGGTGCTTTCATAGCCTGGGTGGGAGCTCCTCCTGATACGCTCTAGAGCTAAAAGGAAACTTGACGTGAGTCCTTTCCTCAAGGTAAAGCCTTGAATAGCCCTGCCGAAGTGGAAGCTTGGAGCAGAGTCCTTGAGGCATTAGCTTTAGGTCTGCTTTCTTTAACGTTAGTAAGCATTTCAGGAAACGGAGGACCTCGCCTGGGCACCCTATTCCCTGCACGAACACCGAGCACCGGCAGGCTCCACTAGGCTGCTAAGAAACTTCCAGGCCCGGAATCCTTTCCCAGTCACTCAGTGTATGCTGAGTGTAGGGCAACACACTGCACTCTTCCCTGGGAGAGCTAGATTTCCTCAGCACTCCAACAGCTCCAGGAACTGTGTTCTCTCACGTCCTACATGTCATGCAAATCTGCCTCATTGCCCTAGGCTGAGCGGCACTGAGAAACCAAAACTGCTTCGCATTCCTTCCACAAAGTCATACATTAAGACCCCATCCTTACAGGAGAAATTCGGCTTGCGTTCCTGCTGTAAACAAAGCACAGTTCTTCCTCTTACACTGCAGGGTTTTAGAAGAAGCTAAGCCCGAGAGCCTACCAAGAGCGTTCCTTGGGGGAGGCGGTTGGCTACACGCAGAACTCCGTGCCAAATAAACTTTATTCAAGGAAGGGACCAGTGTGTAGCTAGAGTGTATACTTGGTAGAAATCACAAGGAGGTAGGCTGCGTGTTCGCTGGAAACAGGGCCTTATGGCACAAGCCTTGCTTTCCCATTTTGAATGCTCCATTCATGCTGCCTTGAAGCTACCTAAATAACAGTTTTAGGACGGGTCTCTAGTCACTGCAGGCAGGGCTCTGGGAAAGGAACGAGTCTTCTCTACATCAACAGGGTGCTTTCATAGCCTGGGTGGGAGCTCCTCCTGATACGCTCTAGAGCTAAAAGGAAACTTGACGTGAGTCCTTTCCTCAAGGTAAAGCCTTGAATAGCCCTGCCGAAGTGGAAGCTTGGAGCAGAGTCCTTGAGGCATTAGCTTTAGGTCTGCTTTCTTTAACGTTAGTAAGCATTTCAGGAAACGGAGGACCTCTCCTGGGCACCCTATTCCCTGCACGAACACCGAGCACCGGCAGGCTCCACTAGGCTGCTAAGAAACTTCCAGGCCCGGAATCCTTTCCCAGTCACTCAGTGTATGCTGAGTGTAGGGCAACACACTGCACTCTTCCCTGGGAGAGCTAGATTTCCTCAGCACTCCAACAGCTCCAGGAACTGTGTTCTCTCACGTCCTACATGTCATGCCAATCTGCCTCATTGCCCTAGGCTGAGCGGCACTGAGAAACCAAAACTGCTTTGCATTCCTTCTACAAAGTCATACCTTAGGACCCCATCCTTACAGGAGAAAATCAGCTTGCCTTGCTGCTGTAACCAAAGCACAGTTCTTCCTCTTACACTGCAGGGTTTTAGAAGAAGCTAAGCCCGATAGCCTAGCAAGAGCGCTCCTTGGGGGAGGCGTTTGGCTACACGCAGAACTCCGTGCCAAATAAACTTTATTCAAGGAAGGGACCAGTGTGTAGCTAGAGTGTCTACTTACTTGGTAGAAATCACATGGAGGTAGGCTACGTGTTCGCTGGAAACGGGGGCCTTATGGCACAAGCCTTGCTTTCCCATTTTGAGTGCTCCATTCATGCTGCCTTGAAGCTACCTAAATCACAGTTTAGGACGGGTCTCTAGTCACTGCAGGCAGGGCTCTGGGAAAGGAACAAGTGTTCTCTACATCAACAGGGTGCTTTCATAGCCTGGGTGGGAGCTCCTCCTGATACGCTCTAGAGCTAAAAGGAAACTTGACGTGAGTCCTTTCCTCAAGGTAAAGCCTTGAATAGCGCTGCCGAAGTGGAAGCTTGGAGCAGAGTCCTTGAGGCATTAGCTTTAGGTCTGCTTTCTTTAACGTTAGTAAGCATTTCAGGAAACGGAGGACCTCGCCTGGGCACCCTATTCCCTGCACGAACACCGAGCACTGGCAGGCTCCACTAGGCTGCTAAGAAACTTCCAGGCCCAGAATCCTTTCCCAGTCACTCAGTGTATGCTGAGTGTAGGGCAACACACTGCACTCTTCCCTGGGAGAGCTAGATTTCCTCAGCACTCCAACAGCTCCAGGAACTGTGTTCTCTCACGTCCTACATGTCATGCAAATCTGCCTCATTGCCCTAGGCTGAGCGGCACTGAGAAACCAAAACTGCTTCGCATTCCTTCCACAAAGTCATACATTAAGACCCCATCCTTACAGGAGAAATTCGGCTTGCGTTCCTGCTGTAAACAAAGCACAGTTCTTCCTCTTACACTGCAGGGTTTTAGAAGAAGCTAAGCCCGAGAGCCTAGCAAGAGCGTTCCTTGGGGGAGGCGGTTGGCTACACGCAGAACTCCGTGCCAAATAAACTTTATTCAAGGAAGGGACCAGTGTGTAGCTAGAGTGTATACTTGGTAGAAATCACAAGGAGGTAGGCTGCGTGTTCGCTGGAAACAGGGCCTTATGGCACAAGCCTTGCTTTCCCATTTTGAATGCTCCATTCATGCTGCCTTGAAGCTACCTAAATCACAGTTTTACGACGGGTCTCTAGTCACTGCAGGCAGGGCTCTGGGAAAGGAACGAGTCTTCTCTACATCAACAGGGTGCTTTCATAGCCTGGGTGGGAGCTCCTCCTGATACGCTCTAGAGCTAAAAGGAAACTTGACGTGAGTCCTTTCCTCAAGGTAAAGCCTTGAATAGCCCTGCCGAAGTGGAAGCTTGGAGCAGAGTCCTTGAGGCATTAGCTTTAGGTCTGCTTTCTTTAACGTTAGTAAGCATTTCAGGAAACGGAGGACCTCTCCTGGGCACCCTATTCCCTGCACGAACACCGAGCACCGGCAGGCTCCACTAGGCTGCTAAGAAACTTCCAGGCCCGGAATCCTTTCCCAGTCACTCAGTGTATGCTGAGTGTAGGGCAACACACTGCACTCTTCCCTGGGAGAGCTAGATTTCCTCAGCACTCCAACAGCTCCAGGAACTGTGTTCTCTCACGTCCTACATGTCATGCCAATCTGCCTCATTGCCCTAGGCTGAGCGGCACTGAGAAACCAAAACTGCTTTGCATTCCTTCTACAAAGTCATACCTTAGGACCCCATCCTTACAGGAGAAAATCAGCTTGCCTTGCTGCTGTAACCAAAGCACAGTTCTTCCTCTTACACTGCAGGGTTTTAGAAGAAGCTAAGCCCGATAGCCTAGCAAGAGCGCTCCTTGGGGGAGGCGTTTGGCTACACGCAGAACTCCGTGCCAAATAAACTTTATTCAAGGAAGGGACCAGTGTGTAGCTAGAGTGTCTACTTACTTGGTAGAAATCACATGGAGGTAGGCTACGTGTTCGCTGGAAACGGGGGCCTTATGGCACAAGCCTTGCTTTCCCATTTTGAGTGCTCCATTCATGCTGCCTTGAAGCTACCTAAATCACAGTTTAGGACGGGTCTCTAGTCACTGCAGGCAGGGCTCTGGGAAAGGAACAAGTGTTCTCTACATCAACAGGGTGCTTTCATAGCCTGGGTGGGAGCTCCTCCTGATACGCTCTAGAGCTAAAAGGAAACTTGACGTGAGTCCTTTCCTCAAGGTAAAGCCTTGAATAGCGCTGCCGAAGTGGAAGCTTGGAGCAGAGTCCTTGAGGCATTAGCTTTAGGTCTGCTTTCTTTAACGTTAGTAAGCATTTCAGGAAACGGAGGACCTCGCCTGGGCACCCTATTCCCTGCACGAACACCGAGCACCGGCAGGCTCCACTAGGCTGCTAAGAAACTTCCAGGCCCAGAATCCTTTCCCAGTCACTCAGTGTATGCTGAGTGTAGGGCAACACACTGCACTCTTCCCTGGGAGAGCTAGATTTCCTCAGCACTCCAACAGCTCCAGGAACTGTGTTCTCTCACGTCCTACATGTCATGCAAATCTGCCTCATTGCCCTAGGCTGAGCGGCACTGAGAAACCAAAACTGCTTCGCATTCCTTCCACAAAGTCATACATTAAGACCCCATCCTTACAGGAGAAATTCGGCTTGCGTTCCTGCTGTAAACAAAGCACAGTTCTTCCTCTTACACTGCAGGGTTTTAGAAGAAGCTAAGCCCGAGAGCCTAGCAAGAGCGTTCCTTGGGGGAGGCGGTTGGCTACACGCAGAACTCCGTGCCAAATAAACTTTATTCAAGGAAGGGACCAGTGTGTAGCTAGAGTGTATACTTGGTAGAAATCACAAGGAGGTAGGCTGCGTGTTCGCTGGAAACAGGGCCTTATGGCACAAGCCTTGCTTTCCCATTTTGAATGCTCCATTCATGCTGCCTTGAAGCTACCTAAATAACAGTTTTACGACGGGTCTCTAGTCACTGCAGGCAGGGCTCTGGGAAAGGAACGAGTCTTCTCTACATCAACAGGGTGCTTTCATAGCCTGGGTGGGAGCTCCTCCTGATACGCTCTAGAGCTAAAAGGAAAATTGACGTGAGTCCTTTCCTCAAGGTAAAGCCTTGAATAGCCCTGCCGAAGTGGAAGCTTGGAGCAGAGTCCTTGAGGCATTAGCTTTAGGTCTGCTTTCTTTAACGTTAGTAAGCATTTCAGGAAACGGAGGACCTCTCCTGGGCACCCTATTCCCTGCACGAACACCGAGCACCGGCAGGCTCCACTATGCTGCTAAGAAACTTCCAGGCCCGGAAACCTTTCCCAGTCACTCAGTGTATGCTGAGTGTAGGGCAACACACTGCACTCTTCCCTGGGAGAGCTAGATTTCCTCAGCACTCCAACAGCTCCAGGAACTGTGTTCTCTCACGTCCTACGTGTCATGCCAATCTGCCTCATTGCCCTAGGCTGAGCGGCACTGAGAAACCAAAACTGCTTTGCATTCCTTCTACAAAGTCATACCTTAGGACCCCATCCTTACAGGAGAAATTCAGCTTGCGTTCCTGCTGTAACCAAAGCACAGTTCTTCCTCTTACACTGCAGGGTTTTAGAAGAAGCTAAGCCCGATAGCCTAGCAAGAGCGCTCCTTGGGGGAGGCGTTTGGCTACACGCAGAACTCCGTGCCAAATAAACTTTATTCAAGGAAGGGACCAGTGTGTAGCTAGAGTGTCTACTTACTTGGTAGAAATCACATGGAGGTAGGCTACGTGTTCGCTGGAAACGGGGGCCTTATGGCACAAGCCTTGCTTTCCCATTTTGAGTGCTCCATTCATGCTGCCTTGAAGCTACCTAAATCACAGTTTAGGACGGGTCTCTAGTCACTGCAGGCAGGGCTCTGGGAAAGGAACAAGTGTTCTCTACATCAACAGGGTGCTTTCATAGCCTGGGTGGGAGCTCCTCCTGATACGCTCTAGAGCTAAAAGGAAACTTGACGTGAGTCCTTTCCTCAAGGTAAAGCCTTGAATAGCCCTGCCGAAGTGGAAGCTTGGAGCAGAGTCCTTGAGGCATTAGCTTTAGGTCTGCTTTCTTTAACGTTAGTAAGCATTTCAGGAAACGGAGGACCTCTCCTGGGCACCCTATTCCCTGCACGAACACCGAGCACCGGCAGGCTCCACTAGGCTGCTAAGAAACTTCCAGGCCCGGAATCCTTTCCCAGTCACTCAGTGTATGCTGAGTGTAGGGCAACACACTGCACTCTTCCCTGGGAGAGCTAGATTTCCTCAGCACTCCAACAGCTCCAGGAACTGTGTTCTCTCACGTCCTACATGTCATGCCAATCTGCCTCATTGCCCTAGGCTGAGCGGCACTGAGAAACCAAAACTGCTTTGCATTCCTTCTACAAAGTCATACCTTAGGACCCCATCCTTACAGGAGAAAATCAGCTTGCCTTGCTGCTGTAACCAAAGCACAGTTCTTCCTCTTACACTGCAGGGTTTTAGAAGAAGCTAAGCCCGATAGCCTAGCAAGAGCGCTCCTTGGGGGAGGCGTTTGGCTACACGCAGAACTCCGTGCCAAATAAACTTTATTCAAGGAAGGGACCAGTGTGTAGCTAGAGTGTCTACTTACTTGGTAGAAATCACATGGAGGTAGGCTACGTGTTCGCTGGAAACGGGGGCCTTATGGCACAAGCCTTGCTTTCCCATTTTGAGTGCTCCATTCATGCTGCCTTGAAGCTACCTAAATCACAGTTTAGGACGGGTCTCTAGTCACTGCAGGCAGGGCTCTGGGAAAGGAACAAGTGTTCTCTACATCAACAGGGTGCTTTCATAGCCTGGGTGGGAGCTCCTCCTGATACGCTCTAGAGCTAAAAGGAAACTTGACGTGAGTCCTTTCCTCAAGGTAAAGCCTTGAATAGCGCTGCCGAAGTGGAAGCTTGGAGCAGAGTCCTTGAGGCATTAGCTTTAGGTCTGCTTTCTTTAACGTTAGTAAGCATTTCAGGAAACGGAGGACCTCGCCTGGGCACCCTATTCCCTGCACGAACACCGAGCACCGGCAGGCTCCACTAGGCTGCTAAGAAACTTCCAGGCCCGGAATCCTTTCCCAGTCACTCAGTGTATGCTGAGTGTAGGGCAACACACTGCACTCTTCCCTGGGAGAGCTAGATTTCCTCAGCACTCCAACAGCTCCAGGAACTGTGTTCTCTCACGTCCTACATGTCATGCAAATCTGCCTCATTGCCCTAGGCTGAGCGGCACTGAGAAACCAAAACTGCTTCGCATTCCTTCCACAAAGTCATACATTAAGACCCCATCCTTACAGGAGAAATTCGGCTTGCGTTCCTGCTGTAAACAAAGCACAGTTCTTCCTCTTACACTGCAGGGTTTTAGAAGAAGCTAAGCCCGAGAGCCTAGCAAGAGCGTTCCTTGGGGGAGGCGGTTGGCTACACGCAGAACTCCGTGCCAAATAAACTTTATTCAAGGAAGGGACCAGTGTGTAGCTAGAGTGTATACTTGGTAGAAATCACAAGGAGGTAGGCTGCGTGTTCGCTGGAAACAGGGCCTTATGGCACAAGCCTTGCTTTCCCATTTTGAATGCTCCATTCATGCTGCCTTGAAGCTACCTAAATCACAGTTTTACGACGGGTCTCTAGTCACTGCAGGCAGGGCTCTGGGAAAGGAACGAGTCTTCTCTACATCAACAGGGTGCTTTCATAGCCTGGGTGGGAGCTCCTCCTGATACGCTCTAGAGCTAAAAGGAAACTTGACGTGAGTCCTTTCCTCAAGGTAAAGCCTTGAATAGCCCTGCCGAAGTGGAAGCTTGGAGCAGAGTCCTTGAGGCATTAGCTTTAGGTCTGCTTTCTTTAACGTTAGTAAGCATTTCAGGAAACGGAGGACCTCTCCTGGGCACCCTATTCCCTGCACGAACACCGAGCACCGGCAGGCTCCACTATGCTGCTAAGAAACTTCCAGGCCCGGAATCCTTTCCCAGTCACTCAGTGTATGCTGAGTGTAGGGCAACACACTGCACTCTTCCCTGGGAGAGCTAGATTTCCTCAGCACTCCAACAGCTCCAGGAACTGTGTTCTCTCACGTCCTACATGTCATGCCAATCTGCCTCATTGCCCTAGGCTGAGCGGCACTGAGAAACCAAAACTGCTTTGCATTCCTTCTACAAAGTCATACCTTAGGACCCCATCCTTACAGGAGAAAATCAGCTTGCCTTGCTGCTGTAACCAAAGCACAGTTCTTCCTCTTACACTGCAGGGTTTTAGAAGAAGCTAAGCCCGATAGCCTAGCAAGAGCGCTCCTTGGGGGAGGCGTTTGGCTACACGCAGAACTCCGTGCCAAATAAACTTTATTCAAAGAAGGGACCAGTGTGTAGCTAGAGTGTCTACTTACTTGGTAGAAATCACATGGAGGTAGGCTACGTGTTCGCTGGAAACGGGGGCCTTATGGCACAAGCCTTGCTTTCCCATTTTGAGTGCTCCATTCATGCTGCCTTGAAGCTACCTAAGTCACAGTTTAGGACGGGTCTCTAGTCACTGCAGGCAGGGCTCTGGGAAAGGAACAAGTGTTCTCTACATCAACAGGGTGCTTTCATAGCCTGGGTGGGAGCTCCTCCTGATACGCTCTAGAGCTAAAAGGAAACTTGACGTGAGTCCTTTCCTCAAGGTAAAGCCTTGAATAGCCCTGCCGAAGTGGAAGCTTGGAGCAGAGTCCTTGAGGCATTAGCTTTAGGTCTGCTTTCTTTAACGTTAGTAAGCATTTCAGGAAACGGAGGACCTCGCCTGGGCACCCTATTCCCTGCACGAACACCGAGCACCGGCAGGCTCCACTAGGCTGCTAAGAAACTTCCAGGCCCGGAATCCTTTCCCAGTCACTCAGTGTATGCTGAGTGTAGGGCAACACACTGCACTCTTCCCTGGGAGAGCTAGATTTCCTCAGCACTCCAACAGCTCCAGGAACTGTGTTCTCTCACGTCCTACATGTCATGCAAATCTGCCTCATTGCCCTAGGCTGAGCGGCACTGAGAAACCAAAACTGCTTCGCATTCCTTCCACAAAGTCATACATTAAGACCCCATCCTTACAGGAGAAATTCGGCTTGCGTTCCTGCTGTAAACAAAGCACAGTTCTTCCTCTTACACTGCAGGGTTTTAGAAGAAGCTAAGCCCGAGAGCCTAGCAAGAGCGTTCCTTGGGGGAGGCGGTTGGCTACACGCAGAACTCCGTGCCAAATAAACTTTATTCAAGGAAGGGACCAGTGTGTAGCTAGAGTGTATACTTGGTAGAAATCACAAGGAGGTAGGCTGCGTGTTCGCTGGAAACAGGGCCTTATGGCACAAGCCTTGCTTTCCCATTTTGAATGCTCCATTCATGCTGCCTTGAAGCTACCTAAATAACAGTTTTAGGACGGGTCTCTAGTCACTGCAGGCAGGGCTCTGTGAAAGGAACGAGTCTTCTCTACATCAACAGGGTGCTTTCATAGCCTGGGTGGGAGCTCCTCCTGATACGCTCTAGAGCTAAAAGGAAACTTGACGTGAGTCCTTTCCTCAAGGTAAAGCCTTGAATAGCCCTGCCGAAGTGGAAGCTTGGAGCAGAGTCCTTGAGGCATTAGCTTTAGGTGTGCTTTCTTTAACGTTAGTAAGCATTTCAGGAAACGGAGGACCTCTCCTGGGCACCCTATTCCCTGCACGAACACCGAGCACCGGCAGGCTCCACTAGGCTGCTAAGAAACTTCCAGGCCCGGAATCCTTTCCCAGTCACTCAGTGTATGCTGAGTGTAGGGCAACACACTGCACTCTTCCCTGGGAGAGCTAGATTTCCTCAGCACTCCAACAGCTCCAGGAACTGTGTTCTCTCACGTCCTACTTGTCATGCCAATCTGCCTCATTGCCCTAGGCTGAGCGGCACTGAGAAACCAAAACTGCTTTGCATTCCTTCTACAAAGTCATACCTTAGGACCCCATCCTTACAGGAGAAAATCAGCTTGCCTTGCTGCTGTAACCAAAGCACAGTTCTTCCTCTTACACTGCAGGGTTTTAGAAGAAGCTAAGCCCGATAGCCTAGCAAGAGCGCTCCTTGGGGGAGGCGTTTGGCTACACGCAGAACTCCGTGCCAAATAAACTTTATTCAAGGAAGGGACCAGTGTGTAGCTAGAGTGTCTACTTACTTGGTAGAAATCACATGGAGGTAGGCTACGTGTTCGCTGGAAACGGGGGCCTTATGGCACAAGCCTTGCTTTCCCATTTTGAGTGCTCCATTCATGCTGCCTTGAAGCTACCTAAATCACAGTTTAGGACGGGTCTCTAGTCACTGCAGGCAGGGCTCTGGGAAAGGAACAAGTGTTCTCTACATCAACAGGGTGCTTTCATAGCCTGGGTGGGAGCTCCTCCTGATACGCTCTAGAGCTAAAAGGAAACTTGACGTGAGTCCTTTCCTCAAGGTAAAGCCTTGAATAGCGCTGCCGAAGTGGAAGCTTGGAGCAGAGTCCTTGAGGCATTAGCTTTAGGTCTGCTTTCTTTAACGTTAGTAAGCATTTCAGGAAACGGAGGACCTCGCCTGGGCACCCTATTCCCTGCACGAACACCGAGCACCGGCAGGCTCCACTAGGCTGCTAAGAAACTTCCAGGCCCGGAATCCTTTCCCAGTCACTCAGTGTATGCTGAGTGTAGGGCAACACACTGCACTCTTCCCTGGGAGAGCTAGATTTCCTCAGCACTCCAACAGCTCCAGGAACTGTGTTCTCTCACGTCCTACATGTCAGGCAAATCGGCCTCATTGCCCTAGGCTGAGCGGCACTGAGAAACCAAAACTGCTTCGCATTCCTTCCACAAAGTCATACATTAAGACCCCATCCTTACAGGAGAAATTCGGCTTGCGTTCCTGCTGTAAACAAAGCACAGTTCTTCCTCTTACACTGCAGGGTTTTAGAAGAAGCTAAGCCCGAGAGCCTAGCAAGAGCGTTCCTTGGGGGAGGCGGTTGGCTACACGCAGAACTCCGTGCCAAATAAACTTTATTCAAGGAAGGGACCAGTGTGTAGCTAGAGTGTATACTTGGTAGAAATCACAAGGAGGTAGGCTGCGTGTTCGCTGGAAACAGGGCCTTATGGCACAAGCCTTGCTTTCCCATTTTGAATGCTCCATTCATGCTGCCTTGAAGCTACCTAAATCACAGTTTTACGACGGGTCTCTAGTCACTGCAGGCAGGGCTCTGGGAAAGGAACGAGTCTTCTCTACATCAACAGGGTGCTTTCATAGCCTGGGTGGGAGCTCCTCCTGATACGCTCTAGAGCTAAAAGGAAACTTGACGTGAGTCCTTTCCTCAAGGTAAAGCCTTGAATAGCCCTGCCGAAGTGGAAGCTTGGAGCAGAGTCCTTGAGGCATTAGCTTTAGGTCTGCTTTCTTTAACGTTAGTAAGCATTTCAGGAAACGGAGGACCTCTCCTGGGCACCCTATTCCCTGCACGAACACCGAGCACCGGCAGGCTCCACTAGGCTGCTAAGAAACTTCCAGGCCCGGAATCCTTTCCCAGTCACTCAGTGTATGCTGAGTGTAGGGCAACACACTGCACTCTTCCCTGGGAGAGCTAGATTTCCTCAGCACTCCAACAGCTCCAGGAACTGTGTTCTCTCACGTCCTACATGTCATGCCAATCTGCCTCATTGCCCTAGGCTGAGCGGCACTGAGAAACCAAAACTGCTTTGCATTCCTTCTACAAAGTCATACCTTAGGACCCCATCCTTACAGGAGAAAATCAGCTTGCCTTGCTGCTGTAACCAAAGCACAGTTCTTCCTCTTACACTGCAGGGTTTTAGAAGAAGCTAAGCCCGATAGCCTAGCAAGAGCGCTCCTTGGGGGAGGCGTTTGGCTACACGCAGAACTCCGTGCCAAATAAACTTTATTCAAGGAAGGGACCAGTGTGTAGCTAGAGTGTCTACTTACTTGGTAGAAATCACATGGAGGTAGGCTACGTGTTCGCTGGAAACGGGGGCCTTATGGCACAAGCCTTGCTTTCCCATTTTGAGTGCTCCATTCATGCTGCCTTGAAGCTACCTAAGTCACAGTTTAGGACGGGTCTCTAGTCACTGCAGGCAGGGCTCTGGGAAAGGAACAAGTGTTCTCTACATCAACAGGGTGCTTTCATAGCCTGGGTGGGAGCTCCTCCTGATACGCTCTAGAGCTAAAAGGAAACTTGACGTGAGTCCTTTCCTCAAGGTAAAGCCTTGAATAGCGCTGCCGAAGTGGAAGCTTGGAGCAGAGTCCTTGAGGCATTAGCTTTAGGTCTGCTTTCTTTAACGTTAGTAAGCATTTCACGAAACGGAGGACCTCGCCTGGGCACCCTATTCCCTGCACGAACACCGAGCACCGGCAGGCTCCACTAGGCTGCTAAGAAACTTCCAGGCCCGGAATCCTTTCCCAGTCACTCAGTGTATGCTGAGTGTAGGGCAACACACTGCACTCTTCCCTGGGAGAGCTAGATTTCCTCAGCACTCCAACAGCTCCAGGAACTGTGTTCTCTCACGTCCTACATGTCATGCAAATCGGCCTCATTGCCCTAGGCTGAGCGGCACTGAGAAACCAAAACTGCTTCGCATTCCTTCCACAAAGTCATACATTAAGACCCCATCCTTACAGGAGAAATTCGGCTTGCGTTCCTGCTGTAAACAAAGCACAGTTCTTCCTCTTACACTGCAGGGTTTTAGAAGAAGCTAAGCCCGAGAGCCTAGCAAGAGCGTTCCTTGGGGGAGGCGGTTGGCTACACGCAGAACTCCGTGCCAAATAAACTTTATTCAAGGAAGGGACCAGTGTGTAGCTAGAGTGTATACTTGGTAGAAATCACAAGGAGGTAGGCTGCGTGTTCGCTGGAAACAGGGCCTTATGGCACAAGCCTTGCTTTCCCATTTTGAATGCTCCATTCATGCTGCCTTGAAGCTACCTAAATCACAGTTTTACGACGGGTCTCTAGTCACTGCAGGCAGGGCTCTGGGAAAGGAACGAGTCTTCTCTACATCAACAGGGTGCTTTCATAGCCTGGGTGGGAGCTCCTCCTGATACGCTCTAGAGCTAAAAGGAAACTTGACGTGAGTCCTTTCCTCAAGGTAAAGCCTTGAATAGCCCTGCCGAAGTGGAAGCTTGGAGCAGAGTCCTTGAGGCATTAGCTTTAGGTCTGCTTTCTTTAACGTTAGTAAGCATTTCAGGAAACGGAGGACCTCTCCTGGGCACCCTATTCCCTGCACGAACACCGAGCACCGGCAGGCTCCACTAGGCTGCTAAGAAACTTCCAGGCCCGGAATCCTTTCCCAGTCACTCAGTGTATGCTGAGTGTAGGGCAACACACTGCACTCTTCCCTGGGAGAGCTAGATTTCCTCAGCACTCCAACAGCTCCAGGAACTGTGTTCTCTCACGTCCTACATGTCATGCCAATCTGCCTCATTGCCCTAGGCTGAGCGGCACTGAGAAACCAAAACTGCTTTGCATTCCTTCTACAAAGTCATACCTTAGGACCCCATCCTTACAGGAGAAAATCAGCTTGCCTTGCTGCTGTAACCAAAGCACAGTTCTTCCTCTTACACTGCAGGGTTTTAGAAGAAGCTAAGCCCGATAGCCTAGCAAGAGCGCTCCTTGGGGGAGGCGTTTGGCTACACGCAGAACTCCGTGCCAAATAAACTTTATTCAAGGAAGGGACCAGTGTGTAGCTAGAGTGTCTACTTACTTGGTAGAAATCACATGGAGGTAGGCTACGTGTTCGCTGGAAACGGGGGCCTTATGGCACAAGCCTTGCTTTCCCATTTTGAGTGCTCCATTCATGCTGCCTTGAAGCTACCTAAATCACAGTTTAGGACGGGTCTCTAGTCACTGCAGGCAGGGCTCTGGGAAAGGAACAAGTGTTCTCTACATCAACAGGGTGCTTTCATAGCCTGGGTGGGAGCTCCTCCTGATACGCTCTAGAGCTAAAAGGAAACTTGACGTGAGTCCTTTCCTCAAGGTAAAGCCTTGAATAGCGCTGCCGAAGTGGAAGCTTGGAGCAGAGTCCTTGAGGCATTAGCTTTAGGTCTGCTTTCTTTAACGTTAGTAAGCATTTCAGGAAACGGAGGACCTCGCCTGGGCACCCTATTCCCTGCACGAACACCGAGCACCGGCAGGCTCCACTAGGCTGCTAAGAAACTTCCAGGCCCGGAATCCTTTCCCAGTCACTCAGTGTATGCTGAGTGTAGGGCAACACACTGCACTCTTCCCTGGGAGAGCTAGATTTCCTCAGCACTCCGACAGCTCCAGGAACTGTGTTCTCTCACGTCCTACATGTCAGGCAAATCGGCCTCATTGCCCTAGGCTGAGCGGCACTGAGAAACCAAAACTGCTTCGCATTCCTTCCACAAAGTCATACATTAAGACCCCATCCTTACAGGAGAAATTCGGCTTGCGTTCCTGCTGTAAACAAAGCACAGTTCTTCCTCTTACACTGCAGGGTTTTAGAAGAAGCTAAGCCCGAGAGCCTAGCAAGAGCGTTCCTTGGGGGAGGCGGTTGGCTACACGCAGAACTCCGTGCCAAATAAACTTTATTCAAGGAAGGGACCAGTGTGTAGCTAGAGTGTATACTTGGTAGAAATCACAAGGAGGTAGGCTGCGTGTTCGCTGGAAACAGGGCCTTATGGCACAAGCCTTGCTTTCCCATTTTGAATGCTCCATTCATGCTGCCTTGAAGCTACCTAAATCACAGTTTTACGACGGGTCTCTAGTCACTGCAGGCAGGGCTCTGGGAAAGGAACGAGTCTTCTCTACATCAACAGGGTGCTTTCATAGCCTGGGTGGGAGCTCCTCCTGATACGCTCTAGAGCTAAAAGGAAACTTGACGTGAGTCCTTTCCTCAAGGTAAAGCCTTGAATAGCCCTGCCGAAGTGGAAGCTTGGAGCAGAGTCCTTGAGGCATTAGCTTTAGGTCTGCTTTCTTTAACGTTAGTAAGCATTTCAGGAAACGGAGGACCTCGCCTGGGCACCCTATTCCCTGCACGAACACCGAGCACCGGCAGGCTCCACTAGGCTGCTAAGAAACTTCCAGGCCCGGAATCCTTTCCCAGTCACTCAGTGTATGCTGAGTGTAGGGCAACACACTGCACTCTTCCCTGGGAGAGCTAGATTTCCTCAGCACTCCAACAGCTCCAGGAACTGTGTTCTCTCACGTCCTACATGTCATGCCAATCTGCCTCATTGCCCTAGGCTGAGCGGCACTGAGAAACCAAAACTGCTTTGCATTCCTTCTACAAAGTCATACCTTAGGACCCCATCCTTACAGGAGAAAATCAGCTTGCCTTGCTGCTGTAACCAAAGCACAGTTCTTCCTCTTACACTGCAGGGTTTTAGAAGAAGCTAAGCCCGATAGCCTAGCAAGAGCGCTCCTTGGGGGAGGCGTTTGGCTACACGCAGAACTCCGTGCCAAATAAACTTTATTCAAGGAAGGGACCAGTGTGTAGCTAGAGTGTCTACTTACTTGGTAGAAATCACATGGAGGTAGGCTACGTGTTCGCTGGAAACGGGGGCCTTATGGCACAAGCCTTGCTTTCCCATTTTGAGTGCTCCATTCATGCTGCCTTGAAGCTACCTAAGTCACAGTTTAGGACGGGTCTCTAGTCACTGCAGGCAGGGCTCTGGGAAAGGAACAAGTGTTCTCTACATCAACAGGGTGCTTTCATAGCCTGGGTGGGAGCTCCTCCTGATACGCTCTAGAGCTAAAAGGAAACTTGACGTGAGTCCTTTCCTCAAGGTAAAGCCTTGAATAGCGCTGCCGAAGTGGAAGCTTGGAGCAGAGTCCTTGAGGCATTAGCTTTAGGTCTGCTTTCTTTAACGTTAGTAAGCATTTCACGAAACGGAGAACCTCGCCTGGGCACCCTATTCCCTGCACGAACACCGAGCACCGGCAGGCTCCACTAGGCTGCTAAGAAACTTCCAGGCCCGGAATCCTTTCCCAGTCACTCAGTGTATGCTGAGTGTAGGGCAACACACTGCACTCTTCCCTGGGAGAGCTAGATTTCCTCAGCACTCCAACAGCTCCAGGAACTGTGTTCTCTCACGTCCTACATGTCATGCAAATCTGCCTCATTGCCCTAGGCTGAGCGGCACTGAGAAACCAAAACTGCTTCGCATTCCTTCCACAAAGTCATACATTAAGACCCCATCCTTACAGGAGAAATTCGGCTTGCGTTCCTGCTGTAAACAAAGCACAGTTCTTCCTCTTACACTGCAGGGTTTTAGAAGAAGCTAAGCCCGAGAGCCTAGCAAGAGCGTTCCTTGGGGGAGGCGGTTGGCTACACGCAGAACTCCGTGCCAAATAAACTTTATTCAAGGAAGGGACCAGTGTGTAGCTAGAGTGTATACTTGGTAGAAATCACAAGGAGGTAGGCTGCGTGTTCGCTGGAAACAGGGCCTTATGGCACAAGCCTTGCTTTCCCATTTTGAATGCTCCATTCATGCTGCCTTGAAGCTACCTAAATCACAGTTTTACGACGGGTCTCTAGTCACTGCAGGCAGGGCTCTGGGAAAGGAACGAGTCTTCTCTACATCAACAGGGTGCTTTCATAGCCTGGGTGGGAGCTCCTCCTGATATGCTCTAGAGCTAAAAGGAAACTTGACGTGAGTCCTTTCCTCAAGGTAAAGCCTTGAATAGCGCTGCCGAAGTGGAAGCTTGGAGCAGAGTCCTTGAGGCATTAGCTTTAGGTCTGCTTTCTTTAACGTTAGTAAGCATTTCAGGAAACGGAGGACCTCTCCTGGGCACCCTATTCCCTGCACGAACACCGAGCACCGGCAGGCTCCACTAGGCTGCTAAGAAACTTCCAGGCCCGGAATCCTTTCCCAGTCACTCAGTGTATGCTGAGTGTAGGGCAACACACTGCACTCTTCCCTGGGAGAGCTAGATTTCCTCAGCACTCCAACAGCTCCAGGAACTGTGTTCTCTCACGTCCTACATGTCATGCAAATCGGCCTCATTGCCCTAGGCTGAGCGGCACTGAGAAACCAAAACTGCTTTGCATTCCTTCTACAAAGTCATACCTTAGGACCCCATCCTTACAGGAGAAAATCAGCTTGCCTTGCTGCTGTAACCAAAGCACAGTTCTTCCTCTTACACTGCAGGGTTTTAGAAGAAGCTAAGCCCGATAGCCTAGCAAGAGCGCTCCTTGGGGGAGGCGTTTGGCTACACGCAGAACTCCGTGCCAAATAAACTTTATTCAAGGAAGGGACCAGTGTGTAGCTAGAGTGTCTACTTACTTGGTAGAAATCACATGGAGGTAGGCTACGTGTTCGCTGGAAACGGGGGCCTTATGGCACAAGCCTTGCTTTCCCATTTTGAGTGCTCCATTCATGCTGCCTTGAAGCTACCTAAATCACAGTTTAGGACGGGTCTCTAGTCACTGCAGGCAGGGCTCTGGGAAAGGAACAAGTGTTCTCTACATCAACAGGGTGCTTTCATAGCCTGGGTGGGAGCTCCTCCTGATACGCTCTAGAGCTAAAAGGAAACTTGACGTGAGTCCTTTCCTCAAGGTAAAGCCTTGAATAGCCCTGCCGAAGTGGAAGCTTGGAGCAGAGTCCTTGAGGCATTAGCTTTAGGTCTGCTTTCTTTAACGTTAGTAAGCATTTCAGGAAACGGAGGACCTCGCCTGGGCACCCTACTCCCTGCACGAACACCGAGCACCGGCAGGCTCCACTAGGCTGCTAAGAAACTTCCAGGCCCGGAATCCTTTCCCAGTCACTCAGTGTATGCTGAGTGTAGGGCAACACACTGCACTCTTCCCTGGGAGAGCTAGATTTCCTCAGCACTCCGACAGCTCCAGGAACTGTGTTCTCTCACGTCCTACATGTCATGCCAATCTGCCTCATTGCCCTAGGCTGAGCGGCACTGAGAAACCAAAACTGCTTCGCATTCCTTCCACAAAGTCATACATTAAGACCCCATCCTTACAGGAGAAATTCGGCTTGCGTTCCTGCTGTAAACAAAGCACAGTTCTTCCTCTTACACTGCAGGGTTTTAGAAGAAGCTAAGCCCGAGAGCCTACCAAGAGCGTTCCTTGGGGGAGGCGGTTGGCTACACGCAGAACTCCGTGCCAAATAAACTTTATTCAAGGAAGGGACCAGTGTGTAGCTAGAGTGTCTACTTACTTGGTAGAAATCACATGGAGGTAGGCTACGTGTTCGCTGGAAACGGGGGCCTTATGGCACAAGCCTTGCTTTCCCATTTTGAGTGCTCCATTCATGCTGCCTTGAAGCTACCTAAATCACAGTTTAGGACGGGTCTCTAGTCACTGCAGGCAGGGCTCTGGGAAAGGAACGAGTCTTCTCTACATCAACAGGGTGCTTTCATAGCCTGGGTGGGAGCTCCTCCTGATACGCTCTAGAGCTAAAAGGAAACTTGACGTGAGTCCTTTCCTCAAGGTAAAGCCTTGAATAGCGCTGCCGAAGTGGAAGCTTGGAACAGAGTCCTTGAGGCATTAGCTTTAGGTCTGCTTTCTTTAACGTTAGTAAGCATTTCAGGAAACGGAGGACCTCGCCTGGGCACCCTATTCCCTGCACGAACACCGAGCACCGGCAGGCTCCACTAGGCTGCTAAGAAACTTCCAGGCCCGGAATCCTTTCCCAGTCACTCAGTGTATGCTGAGTGTAGGGCAACACACTGCACTCTTCCCTGGGAGAGCTAGATTTCCTCAGCACTCCAACAGCTCCAGGAACTGTGTTCTCTCACGTCCTACATGTCATGCCAATCTGCCTCATTGCCCTAGGCTGAGCGGCACTGAGAAACCAAAACTGCTTTGCATTCCTTCTACAAAGTCATACCTTAGGACCCCATCCTTACAGGAGAAAGTCAGCTTGCCTTGCTGCTGTAACCAAAGCACAGTTCTTCCTCTTACACTGCAGGGTTTTAGAAGAAGCTAAGCCCGATAGCCTAGCAAGAGCGCTCCTTGGGGGAGGCGTTTGGCTACACGCAGAACTCCGTGCCAAATAAACTTTATTCAAGGAAGGGACCAGTGTGTAGCTAGAGTGTCTACTTACTTGGTAGAAATCACATGGAGGTAGGCTACGTGTTCGCTGGAAACGGGGGCCTTATGGCACAAGCCTTGCTTTCCCATTTTGAGTGCTCCATTCATGCTGCCATGAAGCTACCTAAATCACAGTTTAGGACGGGTCTCTAGTCACTGCAGGCAGGGCTCTGGGAAAGGAACAAGTGTTCTCTACATCAACAGGGTGCTTTCATAGCCTGGGTGGGAGCTCCTCCTGATACGCTCTAGAGCTAAAAGGAAACTTGACGTGAGTCCTTTCCTCAAGGTAAAGCCTTGAATAGCGCTGCCGAAGTGGAAGCTTGGAGCAGAGTCCTTGAGGCATTAGCTTTAGGTCTGCTTTCTTTAACGTTAGTAAGCATTTCAGGAAACGGAGGACCTCGCCTGGGCACCCTATTCCCTGCACGAACACCGAGCACCGGCAGGCTCCACTAGGCTGCTAAGAAACTTCCAGGCCCGGAATCCTTTCCCAGTCACTCAGTGTATGCTGAGTGTAGGGCAACACACTGCACTCTTCCCTGGGAGAGCTAGATTTCCTCAGCACTCCAACAGCTCCAGGAACTGTGTTCTCTCACGTCCTACATGTCATGCCAATCTGCCTCATTGCCCTAGGCTGAGCGGCACTGAGAAACCAAAACTGCTTCGCATTCCTTCCACAAAGTCATACATTAAGACCCCATCCTTACAGGAGAAATTCGGCTTGCGTTCCTGCTGTAAATAAAGCACAGTTCTTCCTCTTACACTGCAGGGTTTTAGAAGAAGCTAAGCCCGAGAGCCTAGCAAGAGCGTTCCTTGGGGGAGGCGGTTGGCTACACGCAGAACTCCGTGCCAAATAAACTTTATTCAAGGAAGGGACCAGTGTGTAGCTAGAGTGTATACTTGGTAGAAATCACAAGGAGGTAGGCTGCGTGTTCGCTGGAAACAGGGCCTTATGGCACAAGCCTTGCTTTCCCATTTTGAATGCTCCATTCATGCTGCCTTGAAGCTACCTAAATCACAGTTTTACGACGGGTCTCTAGTCACTGCAGGCAGGGCTCTGGGAAAGGAACGAGTCTTCTCTACATCAACAGGGTGCTTTCATAGCCTGGGTGGGAGCTCCTCCTGATACGCTCTAGAGCTAAAAGGAAACTTGACGTGAGTCCTTTCCTCAAGGTAAAGCCTTGAATAGCCCTGCCGAAGTGGAAGCTTGGAGCAGAGTCCTTGAGGCATTAGCTTTAGGTCTGCTTTCTTTAACGTTAGTAAGCATTTCAGGAAACGGAGGACCTCTCCTGGGCACCCTATTCCCTGCACGAACACCGAGCACCGGCAGGCTCCACTAGGCTGCTAAGAAACTTCCAGGCCCGGAATCCTTTCCCAGTCACTCAGTGTATGCTGAGTGTAGGGCAACACACTGCACTCTTCCCTGGGAGAGCTAGATTTCCTCAGCACTCCAACAGCTCCAGGAACTGTGTTCTCTCACGTCCTACATGTCATGCCAATCTGCCTCATTGCCCTAGGCTGAGCGGCACTGAGAAACCAAAACTGCTTTGCATTCCTTCTACAAAGTCATACCTTAGGACCCCATCCTTACAGGAGAAAGTCAGCTTGCCTTGCTGCTGTAACCAAAGCACAGTTCTTCCTCTTACACTGCAGGGTTTTAGAAGAAGCTAAGCCCGATAGCCTAGCAAGAGCGCTCCTTGGGGGAGGCGTTTGGCTACACGCAGAACTCCGTGCCAAATAAACTTTATTCAAGGAAGGGACCAGTGTGTAGCTAGAGTGTCTACTTACTTGGTAGAAATCACATGGAGGTAGGCTACGTGTTCGCTGGAAACGGGGGCCTTATGGCACAAGCCTTGCTTTCCCATTTTGAGTGCTCCATTCATGCTGCCTTGAAGCTACCTAAATCACAGTTTAGGACGGGTCTCTAGTCACTGCAGGCAGGGCTCTGGGAAAGGAACAAGTGTTCTCTACATCAACAGGGTGCTTTCATAGCCTGGGTGGGAGCTCCTCCTGATACGCTCTAGAGCTAAAAGGAAACTTGACGTGAGTCCTTTCCTCAAGGTAAAGCCTTGAATAGCGCTGCCGAAGTGGAAGCTTGGAGCAGAGTCCTTGAGGCATTAGCTTTAGGTCTGCTTTCTTTAACGTTAGTAAGCATTTCAGGAAACGGAGGACCTCGCCTGGGCACCCTATTCCCTGCACGAACACCGAGCACCGGCAGGCTCCACTAGGCTGCTAAGAAACTTCCAGGCCCAGAATCCTTTCCCAGTCACTCAGTGTATGCTGAGTGTAGGGCAACACACTGCACTCTTCCCTGGGAGAGCTAGATTTCCTCAGCACTCCAACAGCTCCAGGAACTGTGTTCTCTCACGTCCTACATGTCATGCAAATCTGCCTCATTGCCCTAGGCTGAGCGGCACTGAGAAACCAAAACTGCTTCGCATTCCTTCCACAAAGTCATACATTAAGACCCCATCCTTACAGGAGAAATTCGGCTTGCGTTCCTGCTGTAAACAAAGCACAGTTCTTCCTCTTACACTGCAGGGTTTTAGAAGAAGCTAAGCCCGAGAGCCTAGCAAGAGCGTTCCTTGGGGGAGGCGGTTGGCTACACGCAGAACTCCGTGCCAAATAAACTTTATTCAAGGAAGGGACCAGTGTGTAGCTAGAGTGTATACTTGGTAGAAATCACAAGGAGGTAGGCTGCGTGTTCGCTGGAAACAGGGCCTTATGGCACAAGCCTTGCTTTCCCATTTTGAATGCTCCATTCATGCTGCCTTGAAGCTACCTAAATCACAGTTTTACGACGGGTCTCTAGTCACTGCAGGCAGGGCTCTGGGAAAGGAACGAGTCTTCTCTACATCAACAGGGTGCTTTCATAGCCTGGGTGGGAGCTCCTCCTGATACGCTCTAGAGCTAAAAGGAAACTTGACGTGAGTCCTTTCCTCAAGGTAAAGCCTTGAATAGCCCTGCCGAAGTGGAAGCTT
Source organism: Balaenoptera borealis (assembly GCF_965194805.1). Classification (NCBI taxonomy): domain Eukaryota; kingdom Metazoa; phylum Chordata; class Mammalia; order Artiodactyla; family Balaenopteridae; genus Balaenoptera; species Balaenoptera borealis. Next base: position 48,755 of record NW_028122572.1, on the reverse strand, counting down.
GGAGCAGAGTCCTTGAGGCATTAGCTTTAGGTCTGCTTTCTTTAACGTTAGTAAGCATTTCAGGAAACGGAGGACCTCGCCTGGGCACCCTATTCCCTGCACGAACACCGAGCACCGGCAGGCTCCACTAGGCTGCTAAGAAACTTCCAGGCCCGGAATCCTTTCCCAGTCACTCAGTGTATGCTGAGTGTAGGGCAACACACTGCACTCTTCCCTGGGAGAGCTAGATTTCCTCAGCACTCCAACAGCTCCAGGAACTGTGTTCTCTCACGTCCTACATGTCATGCCAATCTGCCTCATTGCCCTAGGCTGAGCGGCACTGAGAAACCAAAACTGCTTTGCATTCCTTCTACAAAGTCATACCTTAGGACCCCATCCTTACAGGAGAAAATCAGCTTGCCTTGCTGCTGTAACCAAAGCACAGTTCTTCCTCTTACACTGCAGGGTTTTAGAAGAAGCTAAGCCCGATAGCCTAGCAAGAGCGCTCCTTGGGGGAGGCGTTTGGCTACACGCAGAACTCCGTGCCAAATAAACTTTATTCAAGGAAGGGACCAGTGTGTAGCTAGAGTGTCTACTTACTTGGTAGAAATCACATGGAGGTAGGCTACGTGTTCGCTGGAAACGGGGGCCTTATGGCACAAGCCTTGCTTTCCCATTTTGAGTGCTCCATTCATGCTGCCTTGAAGCTACCTAAGTCACAGTTTAGGACGGGTCTCTAGTCACTGCAGGCAGGGCTCTGGGAAAGGAACAAGTGTTCTCTACATCAACAGGGTGCTTTCATAGCCTGGGTGGGAGCTCCTCCTGATACGCTCTAGAGCTAAAAGGAAACTTGACGTGAGTCCTTTCCTCAAGGTAAAGCCTTGAATAGCGCTGCCGAAGTGGAAGCTTGGAGCAGAGTCCTTGAGGCATTAGCTTTAGGTCTGCTTTCTTTAACGTTAGTAAGCATTTCAGGAAACGGAGGACCTCGCCTGGGCACCCTATTCCCTGCACGAACACCGAGCACCGGCAGGCTCCACTAGGCTGCTAAGAAACTTCCAGGCCCGGAATCCTTTCCCAGTCACTCAGTGTATGCTGAGTGTAGGGCAACACACTGCACTCTTCCCTGGGAGAGCTAGATTTCCTCAGCACTCCAACAGCTCCAGGAACTGTGTTCTCTCACGTCCTACATGTCATGCCAATCTGCCTCATTGCCCTAGGCTGAGCGGCACTGAGAAACCAAAACTGCTTTGCATTCCTTCTACAAAGTCATACCTTAGGACCCCATCCTTACAGGAGAAAGTCAGCTTGCCTTGCTGCTGTAACCAAAGCACAGTTCTTCCTCTTACACTGCAGGGTTTTAGAAGAAGCTAAGCCCGATAGCCTAGCAAGAGCGCTCCTTGGGGGAGGCGTTTGGCTACACGCAGAACTCCGTGCCAAATAAACTTTATTCAAGGAAGGGACCAGTGTGTAGCTAGAGTGTCTACTTACTTGGTAGAAATCACATGGAGGTAGGCTACGTGTTCGCTGGAAACGGGGGCCTTATGGCACAAGCCTTGCTTTCCCATTTTGAGTGCTCCATTCATGCTGCCATGAAGCTACCTAAATCACAGTTTAGGACGGGTCTCTAGTCACTGCAGGCAGGGCTCTGGGAAAGGAACAAGTGTTCTCTACATCAACAGGGTGCTTTCATAGCCTGGGTGGGAGCTCCTCCTGATACGCTCTAGAGCTAAAAGGAAACTTGACGTGAGTCCTTTACTCAAGGTAAAGCCTTGAATAGCGCTGCCGAAGTGGAAGCTTGGAGCAGAGTCCTTGAGGCATTAGCTTTAGGTCTGCTTTCTTTAACGTTAGTAAGCATTTCAGGAAACGGAGGACCTCGCCTGGGCACCCTATTCCCTGCACGAACACCGAGCACCGGCAGGCTCCACTAGGCTGCTAAGAAACTTCCAGGCCCGGAATCCTTTCCCAGTCACTCAGTGTATGCTGAGTGTAGGGCAACACACTGCACTCTTCCCTGGGAGAGCTAGATTTCCTCAGCACTCCAACAGCTCCAGGAACTGTGTTCTCTCACGTCCTACATGTCATGCCAATCTGCCTCATTGCCCTAGGCTGAGCGGCACTGAGAAACCAAAACTGCTTCGCATTCCTTCCACAAAGTCATACATTAAGACCCCATCCTTACAGGAGAAATTCGGCTTGCGTTCCTGCTGTAAATAAAGCACAGTTCTTCCTCTTACACTGCAGGGTTTTAGAAGAAGCTAAGCCCGAGAGCCTAGCAAGAGCGTTCCTTGGGGGAGGCGGTTGGCTACACGCAGAACTCCGTGCCAAATAAACTTTATTCAAGGAAGGGACCAGTGTGTAGCTAGAGTGTATACTTGGTAGAAATCACAAGGAGGTAGGCTGCGTGTTCGCTGGAAACAGGGCCTTATGGCACAAGCCTTGCTTTCCCATTTTGAATGCTCCATTCATGCTGCCTTGAAGCTACCTAAATCACAGTTTTACGACGGGTCTCTAGTCACTGCAGGCAGGGCTCTGGGAAAGGAACGAGTCTTCTCTACATCAACAGGGTGCTTTCATAGCCTGGGTGGGAGCTCCTCCTGATACGCTCTAGAGCTAAAAGGAAACTTGACGTGAGTCCTTTCCTCAAGGTAAAGCCTTGAATAGCCCTGCCGAAGTGGAAGCTTGGAGCAGAGTCCTTGAGGCATTAGCTTTAGGTCTGCTTTCTTTAACGTTAGTAAGCATTTCAGGAAACGGAGGACCTCTCCTGGGCACCCTATTCCCTGCACGAACACCGAGCACCGGCAGGCTCCACTAGGCTGCTAAGAAACTTCCAGGCCCGGAATCCTTTCCCAGTCACTCAGTGTATGCTGAGTGTAGGGCAACACACTGCACTCTTCCCTGGGAGAGCTAGATTTCCTCAGCACTCCAACAGCTCCAGGAACTGTGTTCTCTCACGTCCTACATGTCATGCCAATCTGCCTCATTGCCCTAGGCTGAGCGGCACTGAGAAACCAAAACTGCTTTGCATTCCTTCTACAAAGTCATACCTTAGGACCCCATCCTTACAGGAGAAAATCAGCTTGCCTTGCTGCTGTAACCAAAGCACAGTTCTTCCTCTTACACTGCAGGGTTTTAGAAGAAGCTAAGCCCGATAGCCTAGCAAGAGCGCTCCTTGGGGGAGGCGTTTGGCTACACGCAGAACTCCGTGCCAAATAAACTTTATTCAAGGAAGGGACCAGTGTGTAGCTAGAGTGTCTACTTACTTGGTAGAAATCACATGGAGGTAGGCTACGTGTTCGCTGGAAACGGGGGCCTTATGGCACAAGCCTTGCTTTCCCATTTTGAGTGCTCCATTCATGCTGCCTTGAAGCTACCTAAATCACAGTTTAGGACGGGTCTCTAGTCACTGCAGGCAGGGCTCTGGGAAAGGAACAAGTGTTCTCTACATCAACAGGGTGCTTTCATAGCCTGGGTGGGAGCTCCTCCTGATACGCTCTAGAGCTAAAAGGAAACTTGACGTGAGTCCTTTCCTCAAGGTAAAGCCTTGAATAGCGCTGCCGAAGTGGAAGCTTGGAGCAGAGTCCTTGAGGCATTAGCTTTAGGTCTGCTTTCTTTAACGTTAGTAAGCATTTCAGGAAACGGAGGACCTCGCCTGGGCACCCTATTCCCTGCACGAACACCGAGCACCGGCAGGCTCCACTAGGCTGCTAAGAAACTTCCAGGCCCAGAATCCTTTCCCAGTCACTCAGTGTATGCTGAGTGTAGGGCAACACACTGCACTCTTCCCTGGGAGAGCTAGATTTCCTCAGCACTCCAACAGCTCCAGGAACTGTGTTCTCTCACGTCCTACATGTCATGCCAATCTGCCTCATTGCCCTAGGCTGAGCGGCACTGAGAAACCAAAACTGCTTCGCATTCCTTCCACAAAGTCATACATTAAGACCCCATCCTTACAGGAGAAATTCGGCTTCCATTCCTGCTGTAAACAAAGCACAGTTCTTCCTCTTACACTGCAGGGTTTTAGAAGAAGCTAAGCCCGAGAGCCTAGCAAGAGCGTTCCTTGGGGGAGGCGGTTGGCTACACGCAGAACTCCGTGCCAAATAAACTTTATTCAAGGAAGGGACCAGTGTGTAGCTAGAGTGTATACTTGGTAGAAATCACAAGGAGGTAGGCTGCGTGTTCGCTGGAAACAGGGCCTTATGGCACAAGCCTTGCTTTCCCATTTTGAATGCTCCATTCATGCTGCCTTGAAGCTACCTAAATCACAGTTTTACGACGGGTCTCTAGTCACTGCAGGCAGGGCTCTGGGAAAGGAACGAGTCTTCTCTACATCAACAGGGTGCTTTCATAGCCTGGGTGGGAGCTCCTCCTGATACGCTCTAGAGCTAAAAGGAAACTTGACGTGAGTCCTTTCCTCAAGGTAAAGCCTTGAATAGCCCTGCCGAAGTGGAAGCTTGGAGCAGAGTCCTTGAGGCATTAGCTTTAGGTCTGCTTTCTTTAACGTTAGTAAGCATTTCAGGAAACGGAGGACCTCTCCTGGGCACCCTATTCCCTGCACGAACACCGAGCACCGGCAGGCTCCACTAGGCTGCTAAGAAACTTCCAGGCCCGGAATCCTTTCCCAGTCACTCAGTGTATGCTGAGTGTAGGGCAACACACTGCACTCTTCCCTGGGAGAGCTAGATTTCCTCAGCACTCCAACAGCTCCAGGAACTGTGTTCTCTCACGTCCTACATGTCATGCCAATCTGCCTCATTGCCCTAGGCTGAGCGGCACTGAGAAACCAAAACTGCTTTGCATTCCTTCTACAAAGTCATACCTTAGGACCCCATCCTTACAGGAGAAAATCAGCTTGCCTTGCTGCTGTAACCAAAGCACAGTTCTTCCTCTTACACTGCAGGGTTTTAGAAGAAGCTAAGCCCGATAGCCTAGCAAGAGCGCTCCTTGGGGGAGGCGTTTGGCTACACGCAGAACTCCGTGCCAAATAAACTTTATTCAAGGAAGGGACCAGTGTGTAGCTAGAGTGTCTACTTACTTGGTAGAAATCACATGGAGGTAGGCTACGTGTTCGCTGGAAACGGGGGCCTTATGGCACAAGCCTTGCTTTCCCATTTTGAGTGCTCCATTCATGCTGCCTTGAAGCTACCTAAATCACAGTTTAGGACGGGTCTCTAGTCACTGCAGGCAGGGCTCTGGGAAAGGAACAAGTGTTCTCTACATCAACAGGGTGCTTTCATAGCCTGGGTGGGAGCTCCTCCTGATACGCTCTAGAGCTAAAAGGAAACTTGACGTGAGTCCTTTCCTCAAGGTAAAGCCTTGAATAGCCCTGCCGAAGTGGAAGCTTGGAGCAGAGTCCTTGAGGCATTAGCTTTAGGTCTGCTTTCTTTAACGTTAGTAAGCATTTCAGGAAACGGAGGACCTCGCCTGGGCACCCTATTCCCTGCACGAACACCGAGCACCGGCAGGCTCCACTAGGCTGCTAAGAAACTTCCAGGCCCGGAATCCTTTCCCAGTCACTCAGTGTATGCTGAGTGTAGGGCAACACACTGCACTCTTCCCTGGGAGAGCTAGATTTCCTCAGCACTCCAACAGCTCCAGGAACTGTGTTCTCTCACGTCCTACATGTCATGCCAATCTGCCTCATTGCCCTAGGCTGAGCGGCACTGAGAAACCAAAACTGCTTCGCATTCCTTCCACAAAGTCATACATTAAGACCCCATCCTTACAGGAGAAATTCGGCTTGCGTTCCTGCTGTAAACAAAGCACAGTTCTTCCTCTTACACTGCAGGGTTTTAGAAGAAGCTAAGCCCGAGAGCCTAGCAAGAGCGTTCCTTGGGGGAGGCGGTTGGCTACACGCAGAACTCCGTGCCAAATAAACTTTATTCAAGGAAGGGACCAGTGTGTAGCTAGAGTGTATACTTGGTAGAAATCACAAGGAGGTAGGCTGCGTGTTCGCTGGAAACAGGGCCTTATGGCACAAGCCTTGCTTTCCCATTTTGAATGCCCCATTCATGCTGCCTTGAAGCTACCTAAATCACAGTTTTAGGACGGGTCTCTAGTCACTGCAGGCAGGGCTCTGGGAAAGGAACGAGTCTTCTCTACATCAACAGGGTGCTTTCATAGCCTGGGTGGGAGCTCCTCCTGATACGCTCTAGAGCTAAAAGGAAACTTGACGTGAGTCCTTTCCTCAAGGTAAAGCCTTGAATAGCCCTGCCGAAGTGGAAGCTTGGAGCAGAGTCCTTGAGGCATTAGCTTTAGGTCTGCTTTCTTTAACGTTAGTAAGCATTTCAGGAAACGGAGGACCTCTCCTGGGCACCCTATTCCCTGCACGAACACCGAGCACCGGCAGGCTCCACTAGGCTGCTAAGAAACTTCCAGGCCCGGAATCCTTTCCCAGTCACTCAGTGTATGCTGAGTGTAGGGCAACACACTGCACTCTTCCCTGGGAGAGCTAGATTTCCTCAGCACTCCAACAGCTCCAGGAACTGTGTTCTCTCACGTCCTACATGTCATGCCAATCTGCCTCATTGCCCTAGGCTGAGCGGCACTGAGAAACCAAAACTGCTTTGCATTCCTTCTACAAAGTCATACCTTAGGACCCCATCCTTACAGGAGAAAATCAGCTTGCCTTGCTGCTGTAACCAAAGCACAGTTCTTCCTCTTACACTGCAGGGTTTTAGAAGAAGCTAAGCCCGATAGCCTAGCAAGAGCGCTCCTTGGGGGAGGCGTTTGGCTACACGCAGAACTCCGTGCCAAATAAACTTTATTCAAGGAAGGGACCAGTGTGTAGCTAGAGTGTCTACTTACTTGGTAGAAATCACATGGAGGTAGGCTACGTGTTCGCTGGAAACGGGGGCCTTATGGCACAAGCCTTGCTTTCCCATTTTGAGTGCTCCATTCATGCTGCCTTGAAGCTACCTAAATCACAGTTTAGGACGGGTCTCTAGTCACTGCAGGCAGGGCTCTGGGAAAGGAACAAGTGTTCTCTACATCAACAGGGTGCTTTCATAGCCTGGGTGGGAGCTCCTCCTGATACGCTCTAGAGCTAAAAGGAAACTTGACGTGAGTCCTTTCCTCAAGGTAAAGCCTTGAATAGCCCTGCCGAAGTGGAAGCTTGGAGCAGAGTCCTTGAGGCATTAGCTTTAGGTCTGCTTTCTTTAACGTTAGTAAGCATTTCAGGAAACGGAGGACCTCGCCTGGGCACCCTATTCCCTGCACGAACACCGAGCACCGGCAGGCTCCACTAGGCTGCTAAGAAACTTCCAGGCCCGGAATCCTTTCCCAGTCACTCAGTGTATGCTGAGTGTAGGGCAACACACTGCACTCTTCCCTGGGAGAGCTAGATTTCCTCAGCACTCCAACAGCTCCAGGAACTGTGTTCTCTCACGTCCTACATGTCATGCCAATCTGCCTCATTGCCCTAGGCTGAGCGGCACTGAGAAACCAAAACTGCTTCGCATTCCTTCCACAAAGTCATACATTAAGACCCCATCCTTACAGGAGAAATTCGGCTTGCGTTCCTGCTGTAAACAAAGCACAGTTCTTCCTCTTACACTGCAGGGTTTTAGAAGAAGCTAAGCCCGAGAGCCTAGCAAGAGCGTTCCTTGGGGGAGGCGGTTGGCTACACGCAGAACTCCGTGCCAAATAAACTTTATTCAAGGAAGGGACCAGTGTGTAGCTAGAGTGTATACTTGGTAGAAATCACAAGGAGGTAGGCTGCGTGTTCGCTGGAAACAGGGCCTTATGGCACAAGCCTTGCTTTCCCATTTTGAATGCCCCATTCATGCTGCCTTGAAGCTACCTAAATCACAGTTTTAGGACGGGTCTCTAGTCACTGCAGGCAGGGCTCTGGGAAAGGAACGAGTCTTCTCTACATCAACAGGGTGCTTTCATAGCCTGGGTGGGAGCTCCTCCTGATACGCTCTAGAGCTAAAAGGAAACTTGACGTGAGTCCTTTCCTCAAGGTAAAGCCTTGAATAGCCCTGCCGAAGTGGAAGCTTGGAGCAGAGTCCTTGAGGCATTAGCTTTAGGTCTGCTTTCTTTAACGTTAGTAAGCATTTCAGGAAACGGAGGACCTCGCCTGGGCACCCTATTCCCTGCACGAACACCGAGCACCGGCAGGCTCCACTAGGCTGCTAAGAAACTTCCAGGCCCGGAATCCTTTCCCAGTCACTCAGTGTATGCTGAGTGTAGGGCAACACACTGCACTCTTCCCTGGGAGAGCTAGATTTCCTCAGCACTCCAACAGCTCCAGGAACTGTGTTCTCTCACGTCCTACATGTCATGCCAATCTGCCTCATTGCCCTAGGCTGAGCGGCACTGAGAAACCAAAACTGCTTTGCATTCCTTCTACAAAGTCATACCTTAGGACCCCATCCTTACAGGAGAAAATCAGCTTGCCTTGCTGCTGTAACCAAAGCACAGTTCTTCCTCTTACACTGCAGGGTTTTAGAAGAAGCTAAGCCCGATAGCCTAGCAAGAACGCTCCTTGGGGGAGGCGTTTGGCTACACGCAGAACTCCGTGCCAAATAAACTTTATTCAAGGAAGGGACCAGTGTGTAGCTAGAGTGTCTACTTACTTGGTAGAAATCACATGGAGGTAGGCTACGTGTTCGCTGGAAACGGGGGCCTTATGGCACAAGCCTTGCTTTCCCATTTTGAGTGCTCCATTCATGCTGCCTTGAAGCTACCTAAGTCACAGTTTAGGACGGGTCTCTAGTCACTGCAGGCAGGGCTCTGGGAAAGGAACAAGTGTTCTCTACATCAACAGGGTGCTTTCATAGCCTGGGTGGGAGCTCCTCCTGATACGCTCTAGAGCTAAAAGGAAACTTGACGTGTGTCCTTTCCTCAAGGTAAAGCCTTGAATAGCGCTGCCGAAGTGGAAGCTTGGAGCAGAGTCCTTGAGGCATTAGCTTTAGGTCTGCTTTCTTTAACGTTAGTAAGCATTTCACGAAACGGAGGACCTCGCCTGGGCACCCTATTCCCTGCACGAACACCGAGCACCGGCAGGCTCCACTAGGCTGCTAAGAAACTTCCAGGCCCGGAATCCTTTCCCAGTCACTCAGTGTATGCTGAGTGTAGGGCAACACACTGCACTCTTCCCTGGGAGAGCTAGATTTCCTCAGCACTCCAACAGCTCCAGGAACTGTGTTCTCTCACGTCCTACATGTCATGCCAATCTGCCTCATTGCCCTAGGCTGAGCGGCACTGAGAAACCAAAACTGCTTCGCATTCCTTCCACAAAGTCATACATTAAGACCCCATCCTTACAGGAGAAATTCGGCTTGCGTTCCTGCTGTAAACAAAGCACAGTTCTTCCTCTTACACTGCAGGGTTTTAGAAGAAGCTAAGCCCGAGAGCCTAGCAAGAGCGTTCCTTGGGGGAGGCGGTTGGCTACACGCAGAACTCCGTGCCAAATAAACTTTATTCAAGGAAGGGACCAGTGTGTAGCTAGAGTGTATACTTGGTAGAAATCACAAGGAGGTAGGCTGCGTGTTCGCTGGAAACAGGGCCTTATGGCACAAGCCTTGCTTTCCCATTTTGAATGCCCCATTCATGCTGCCTTGAAGCTACCTAAATCACAGTTTTAGGACGGGTCTCTAGTCACTGCAGGCAGGGCTCTGGGAAAGGAACGAGTCTTCTCTACATCAACAGGGTGCTTTCATAGCCTGGGTGGGAGCTCCTCCTGATACGCTCTAGAGCTAAAAGGAAACTTGACGTGAGTCCTTTCCTCAAGGTAAAGCCTTGAATAGCCCTGCCGAAGTGGAAGCTTGGAGCAGAGTCCTTGAGGCATTAGCTTTAGGTCTGCTTTCTTTAACGTTAGTAAGCATTTCAGGAAACGGAGGACCTCGCCTGGGCACCCTATTCCCTGCACGAACACCGAGCACCGGCAGGCTCCACTAGGCTGCTAAGAAACTTCCAGGCCCGGAATCCTTTCCCAGTCACTCAGTGTATGCTGAGTGTAGGGCAACACACTGCACTCTTCCCTGGGAGAGCTAGATTTCCTCAGCACTCCAACAGCTCCAGGAACTGTGTTCTCTCACGTCCTACATGTCATGCCAATCTGCCTCATTGCCCTAGGCTGAGCGGCACTGAGAAACCAAAACTGCTTTGCATTCCTTCTACAAAGTCATACCTTAGGACCCCATCCTTACAGGAGAAAATCAGCTTGCCTTGCTGCTGTAACCAAAGCACAGTTCTTCCTCTTACACTGCAGGGTTTTAGAAGAAGCTAAGCCCGATAGCCTAGCAAGAGCGCTCCTTGGGGGAGGCGTTTGGCTACACGCAGAACTCCGTGCCAAATAAACTTTATTCAAGGAAGGGACCAGTGTGTAGCTAGAGTGTCTACTTACTTGGTAGAAATCACATGGAGGTAGGCTACGTGTTCGCTGGAAACGGGGGCCTTATGGCACAAGCCTTGCTTTCCCATTTTGAGTGCTCCATTCATGCTGCCTTGAAGCTACCTAAATCACAGTTTAGGACGGGTCTCTAGTCACTGCAGGCAGGGCTCTGGGAAAGGAACAAGTGTTCTCTACATCAACAGGGTGCTTTCATAGCCTGGGTGGGAGCTCCTCCTGATACGCTCTAGAGCTAAAAGGAAACTTGACGTGAGTCCTTTCCTCAAGGTAAAGCCTTGAATAGCCCTGCCGAAGTGGAAGCTTGGAGCAGAGTCCTTGAGGCATTAGCTTTAGGTCTGCTTTCTTTAACGTTAGTAAGCATTTCAGGAAACGGAGGACCTCGCCTGGGCACCCTATTCCCTGCACGAACACCGAGCACCGGCAGGCTCCACTAGGCTGCTAAGAAACTTCCAGGCCCGGAATCCTTTCCCAGTCACTCAGTGTATGCTGAGTGTAGGGCAACACACTGCACTCTTCCCTGGGAGAGCTAGATTTCCTCAGCACTCCAACAGCTCCAGGAACTGTGTTCTCTCACGTCCTACATGTCATGCCAATCTGCCTCATTGCCCTAGGCTGAGCGGCACTGAGAAACCAAAACTGCTTCGCATTCCTTCCACAAAGTCATACATTAAGACCCCATCCTTACAGGAGAAATTCGGCTTGCGTTCCTGCTGTAAACAAAGCACAGTTCTTCCTCTTACACTGCAGGGTTTTAGAAGAAGCTAAGCCCGAGAGCCTAGCAAGAGCGTTCCTTGGGGGAGGCGGTTGGCTACACGCAGAACTCCGTGCCAAATAAACTTTATTCAAGGAAGGGACCAGTGTGTAGCTAGAGTGTATACTTGGTAGAAATCACAAGGAGGTAGGCTGCGTGTTCGCTGGAAACAGGGCCTTATGGCACAAGCCTTGCTTTCCCATTTTGAATGCCCCATTCATGCTGCCTTGAAGCTACCTAAATCACAGTTTTAGGACGGGTCTCTAGTCACTGCAGGCAGGGCTCTGGGAAAGGAACGAGTCTTCTCTACATCAACAGGGTGCTTTCATAGCCTGGGTGGGAGCTCCTCCTGATACGCTCTAGAGCTAAAAGGAAACTTGACGTGAGTCCTTTCCTCAAGGTAAAGCCTTGAATAGCCCTGCCGAAGTGGAAGCTTGGAGCAGAGTCCTTGAGGCATTAGCTTTAGGTCTGCTTTCTTTAACGTTAGTAAGCATTTCAGGAAACGGAGGACCTCGCCTGGGCACCCTATTCCCTGCACGAACACCGAGCACCGGCAGGCTCCACTAGGCTGCTAAGAAACTTCCAGGCCCGGAATCCTTTCCCAGTCACTCAGTGTATGCTGAGTGTAGGGCAACACACTGCACTCTTCCCTGGGAGAGCTAGATTTCCTCAGCACTCCAACAGCTCCAGGAACTGTGTTCTCTCACGTCCTACATGTCATGCCAATCTGCCTCATTGCCCTAGGCTGAGCGGCACTGAGAAACCAAAACTGCTTTGCATTCCTTCTACAAAGTCATACCTTAGGACCCCATCCTTACAGGAGAAAATCAGCTTGCCTTGCTGCTGTAACCAAAGCACAGTTCTTCCTCTTACACTGCAGGGTTTTAGAAGAAGCTAAGCCCGATAGCCTAGCAAGAGCGCTCCTTGGGGGAGGCGTTTGGCTACACGCAGAACTCCGTGCCAAATAAACTTTATTCAAGGAAGGGACCAGTGTGTAGCTAGAGTGTCTACTTACTTGGTAGAAATCACATGGAGGTAGGCTACGTGTTCGCTGGAAACGGGGGCCTTATGGCACAAGCCTTGCTTTCCCATTTTGAGTGCTCCATTCATGCTGCCTTGAAGCTACCTAAATCACAGTTTAGGACGGGTCTCTAGTCACTGCAGGCAGGGCTCTGGGAAAGGAACAAGTGTTCTCTACATCAACAGGGTGCTTTCATAGCCTGGGTGGGAGCTCCTCCTGATACGCTCTAGAGCTAAAAGGAAACTTGACGTGAGTCCTTTCCTCAAGGTAAAGCCTTGAATAGCCCTGCCGAAGTGGAAGCTTGGAGCAGAGTCCTTGAGGCATTAGCTTTAGGTCTGCTTTCTTTAACGTTAGTAAGCATTTCAGGAAACGGAGGACCTCTCCTGGGCACCCTATTCCCTGCACGAACACCGAGCACCGGCAGGCTCCACTAGGCTGCTAAGAAACTTCCAGGCCCGGAATCCTTTCCCAGTCACTCAGTGTATGCTGAGTGTAGGGCAACACACTGCACTCTTCCCTGGGAGAGCTAGATTTCCTCAGCACTCCAACAGCTCCAGGAACTGTGTTCTCTCACGTCCTACATGTCATGCCAATCTGCCTCATTGCCCTAGGCTGAGCGGCACTGAGAAACCAAAACTGCTTCGCATTCCTTCCACAAAGTCATACATTAAGACCCCATCCTTACAGGAGAAATTCGGCTTGCGTTCCTGCTGTAAACAAAGCACAGTTCTTCCTCTTACACTGCAGGGTTTTAGAAGAAGCTAAGCCCGAGAGCCTAGCAAGAGCGTTCCTTGGGGGAGGCGGTTGGCTACACGCAGAACTCCGTGCCAAATAAACTTTATTCAAGGAAGGGACCAGTGTGTAGCTAGAGTGTATACTTGGTAGAAATCACAAGGAGGTAGGCTGCGTGTTCGCTGGAAACAGGGCCTTATGGCACAAGCCTTGCTTTCCCATTTTGAATGCCCCATTCATGCTGCCTTGAAGCTACCTAAATAACAGTTTTAGGACGGGTCTCTAGTCACTGCAGGCAGGGCTCTGGGAAAGGAACGAGTCTTCTCTACATCAACAGGGTGCTTTCATAGCCTGGGTGGGAGCTCCTCCTGATACGCTCTAGAGCTAAAAGGAAACTTGACGTGAGTCCTTTCCTCAAGGTAAAGCCTTGAATAGCCCTGCCGAAGTGGAAGCTTGGAGCAGAGTCCTTGAGGCATTAGCTTTAGGTCTGCTTTCTTTAACGTTAGTAAGCATTTCAGGAAACGGAGGACCTCGCCTGGGCACCCTATTCCCTGCACGAACACCGAGCACCGGCAGGCTCCACTAGGCTGCTAAGAAACTTCCAGGCCCGGAATCCTTTCCCAGTCACTCAGTGTATGCTGAGTGTAGGGCAACACACTGCACTCTTCCCTGGGAGAGCTAGATTTCCTCAGCACTCCAACAGCTCCAGGAACTGTGTTCTCTCACGTCCTACATGTCATGCCAATCTGCCTCATTGCCCTAGGCTGAGCGGCACTGAGAAACCAAAACTGCTTTGCATTCCTTCTACAAAGTCATACCTTAGGACCCCATCCTTACAGGAGAAAATCAGCTTGCCTTGCTGCTGTAACCAAAGCACAGTTCTTCCTCTTACACTGCAGGGTTTTAGAAGAAGCTAAGCCCGATAGCCTAGCAAGAGCGCTCCTTGGGGGAGGCGTTTGGCTACACGCAGAACTCCGTGCCAAATAAACTTTATTCAAGGAAGGGACCAGTGTGTAGCTAGAGTGTCTACTTACTTGGTAGAAATCACATGGAGGTAGGCTACGTGTTCGCTGGAAACGGGGGCCTTATGGCACAAGCCTTGCTTTCCCATTTTGAGTGCTCCATTCATGCTGCCTTGAAGCTACCTAAATCACAGTTTAGGACGGGTCTCTAGTCACTGCAGGCAGGGCTCTGGGAAAGGAACAAGTGTTCTCTACATCAACAGGGTGCTTTCATAGCCTGGGTGGGAGCTCCTCCTGATACGCTCTAGAGCTAAAAGGAAACTTGACGTGAGTCCTTTCCTCAAGGTAAAGCCTTGAATAGCCCTGCCGAAGTGGAAGCTTGGAGCAGAGTCCTTGAGGCATTAGCTTTAGGTCTGCTTTCTTTAACGTTAGTAAGCATTTCAGGAAACGGAGGACCTCTCCTGGGCACCCTATTCCCTGCACGAACACCGAGCACCGGCAGGCTCCACTAGGCTGCTAAGAAACTTCCAGGCCCGGAATCCTTTCCCAGTCACTCAGTGTATGCTGAGTGTAGGGCAACACACTGCACTCTTCCCTGGGAGAGCTAGATTTCCTCAGCACTCCAACAGCTCCAGGAACTGTGTTCTCTCACGTCCTACATGTCATGCCAATCTGCCTCATTGCCCTAGGCTGAGCGGCACTGAGAAACCAAAACTGCTTCGCATTCCTTCCACAAAGTCATACATTAAGACCCCATCCTTACAGGAGAAATTCGGCTTGCGTTCCTGCTGTAAACAAAGCACAGTTCTTCCTCTTACACTGCAGGGTTTTAGAAGAAGCTAAGCCCGAGAGCCTAGCAAGAGCGTTCCTTGGGGGAGGCGGTTGGCTACACGCAGAACTCCGTGCCAAATAAACTTTATTCAAGGAAGGGACCAGTGTGTAGCTAGAGTGTATACTTGGTAGAAATCACAAGGAGGTAGGCTGCGTGTTCGCTGGAAACAGGGCCTTATGGCACAAGCCTTGCTTTCCCATTTTGAATGCCCCATTCATGCTGCCTTGAAGCTACCTAAATAACAGTTTTAGGACGGGTCTCTAGTCACTGCAGGCAGGGCTCTGGGAAAGGAACGAGTCTTCTCTACATCAACAGGGTGCTTTCATAGCCTGGGTGGGAGCTCCTCCTGATACGCTCTAGAGCTAAAAGGAAACTTGACGTGAGTCCTTTCCTCAAGGTAAAGCCTTGAATAGCCCTGCCGAAGTGGAAGCTTGGAGCAGAGTCCTTGAGGCATTAGCTTTAGGTCTGCTTTCTTTAACGTTAGTAAGCATTTCAGGAAACGGAGGACCTCGCCTGGGCACCCTATTCCCTGCACGAACACCGAGCACCGGCAGGCTCCACTAGGCTGCTAAGAAACTTCCAGGCCCGGAATCCTTTCCCAGTCACTCAGTGTATGCTGAGTGTAGGGCAACACACTGCACTCTTCCCTGGGAGAGCTAGATTTCCTCAGCACTCCAACAGCTCCAGGAACTGTGTTCTCTCACGTCCTACATGTCATGCCAATCTGCCTCATTGCCCTAGGCTGAGCGGCACTGAGAAACCAAAACTGCTTTGCATTCCTTCTACAAAGTCATACCTTAGGACCCCATCCTTACAGGAGAAAATCAGCTTGCCTTGCTGCTGTAACCAAAGCACAGTTCTTCCTCTTACACTGCAGGGTTTTAGAAGAAGCTAAGCCCGATAGCCTAGCAAGAGCGCTCCTTGGGGGAGGCGTTTGGCTACACGCAGAACTCCGTGCCAAATAAACTTTATTCAAGGAAGGGACCAGTGTGTAGCTAGAGTGTCTACTTACTTGGTAGAAATCACATGGAGGTAGGCTACGTGTTCGCTGGAAACGGGGGCCTTATGGCACAAGCCTTGCTTTCCCATTTTGAGTGCTCCATTCATGCTGCCTTGAAGCTACCTAAGTCACAGTTTAGGACGGGTCTCTAGTCACTGCAGGCAGGGCTCTGGGAAAGGAACAAGTGTTCTCTACATCAACAGGGTGCTTTCATAGCCTGGGTGGGAGCTCCTCCTGATACGCTCTAGAGCTAAAAGGAAACTTGACGTGAGTCCTTTCCTCAAGGTAAAGCCTTGAATAGCGCTGCCGAAGTGGAAGCTTGGAGCAGAGTCCTTGAGGCATTAGCTTTAGGTCTGCTTTCTTTAACGTTAGTAAGCATTTCACGAAACGGAGGACCTCGCCTGGGCACCCTATTCCCTGCACGAACACCGAGCACCGGCAGGCTCCACTAGGCTGCTAAGAAACTTCCAGGCCCGGAATCCTTTCCCAGTCACTCAGTGTATGCTGAGTGTAGGGCAACACACTGCACTCTTCCCTGGGAGAGCTAGATTTCCTCAGCACTCCAACAGCTCCAGGAACTGTGTTCTCTCACGTCCTACATGTCATGCCAATCTGCCTCATTGCCCTAGGCTGAGCGGCACTGAGAAACCAAAACTGCTTTGCATTCCTTCTACAAAGTCATACCTTAGGACCCCATCCTTACAGGAGAAAGTCAGCTTGCCTTGCTGCTGTAACCAAAGCACAGTTCTTCCTCTTACACTGCAGGGTTTTAGAAGAAGCTAAGCCCGATAGCCTAGCAAGAGCGCTCCTTGGGGGAGGCGTTTGGCTACACGCAGAACTCCGTGCCAAATAAACTTTATTCAAGGAAGGGACCAGTGTGTAGCTAGAGTGTCTACTTACTTGGTAGAAATCACATGGAGGTAGGCTACGTGTTCGCTGGAAACGGGGGCCTTATGGCACAAGCCTTGCTTTCCCATTTTGAGTGCTCCATTCATGCTGCCATGAAGCTACCTAAATCACAGTTTAGGACGGGTCTCTAGTCACTGCAGGCAGGGCTCTGGGAAAGGAACAAGTGTTCTCTACATCAACAGGGTGCTTTCATAGCCTGGGTGGGAGCTCCTCCTGATACGCTCTAGAGCTAAAAGGAAACTTGACGTGAGTCCTTTACTCAAGGTAAAGCCTTGAATAGCGCTGCCGAAGTGGAAGCTTGGAGCAGAGTCCTTGAGGCATTAGCTTTAGGTCTGCTTTCTTTAACGTTAGTAAGCATTTCAGGAAACGGAGGACCTCGCCTGGGCACCCTATTCCCTGCACGAACACCGAGCACCGGCAGGCTCCACTAGGCTGCTAAGAAACTTCCAGGCCCGGAATCCTTTCCCAGTCACTCAGTGTATGCTGAGTGTAGGGCAACACACTGCACTCTTCCCTGGGAGAGCTAGATTTCCTCAGCACTCCAACAGCTCCAGGAACTGTGTTCTCTCACGTCCTACATGTCATGCCAATCTGCCTCATTGCCCTAGGCTGAGCGGCACTGAGAAACCAAAACTGCTTCGCATTCCTTCCACAAAGTCATACATTAAGACCCCATCCTTACAGGAGAAATTCGGCTTGCGTTCCTGCTGTAAATAAAGCACAGTTCTTCCTCTTACACTGCAGGGTTTTAGAAGAAGCTAAGCCCGAGAGCCTAGCAAGAGCGTTCCTTGGGGGAGGCGGTTGGCTACACGCAGAACTCCGTGCCAAATAAACTTTATTCAAGGAAGGGACCAGTGTGTAGCTAGAGTGTATACTTGGTAGAAATCACAAGGAGGTAGGCTGCGTGTTCGCTGGAAACAGGGCCTTATGGCACAAGCCTTGCTTTCCCATTTTGAATGCTCCATTCATGCTGCCTTGAAGCTACCTAAATCACAGTTTTACGACGGGTCTCTAGTCACTGCAGGCAGGGCTCTGGGAAAGGAACGAGTCTTCTCTACATCAACAGGGTGCTTTCATAGCCTGGGTGGGAGCTCCTCCTGATACGCTCTAGAGCTAAAAGGAAACTTGACGTGAGTCCTTTCCTCAAGGTAAAGCCTTGAATAGCCCTGCCGAAGTGGAAGCTTGGAGCAGAGTCCTTGAGGCATTAGCTTTAGGTCTGCTTTCTTTAACGTTAGTAAGCATTTCAGGAAACGGAGGACCTCTCCTGGGCACCCTATTCCCTGCACGAACACCGAGCACCGGCAGGCTCCACTAGGCTGCTAAGAAACTTCCAGGCCCGGAATCCTTTCCCAGTCACTCAGTGTATGCTGAGTGTAGGGCAACACACTGCACTCTTCCCTGGGAGAGCTAGATTTCCTCAGCACTCCAACAGCTCCAGGAACTGTGTTCTCTCACGTCCTACATGTCATGCCAATCTGCCTCATTGCCCTAGGCTGAGCGGCACTGAGAAACCAAAACTGCTTTGCATTCCTTCTACAAAGTCATACCTTAGGACCCCATCCTTACAGGAGAAAATCAGCTTGCCTTGCTGCTGTAACCAAAGCACAGTTCTTCCTCTTACACTGCAGGGTTTTAGAAGAAGCTAAGCCCGATAGCCTAGCAAGAGCGCTCCTTGGGGGAGGCGTTTGGCTACACGCAGAACTCCGTGCCAAATAAACTTTATTCAAGGAAGGGACCAGTGTGTAGCTAGAGTGTCTACTTACTTGGTAGAAATCACAAGGAGGTAGGCTGCGTGTTCCCTGGAAACGGGGGCCTTATGGCACAAGCCTTGCTTTCCCATTTTGAGTGCTCCATTCATGCTGCCTTGAAGCTACCTAAATCACAGTTTAGGACGGGTCTCTAGTCACTGCAGGCAGGGCTCTGGGAAAGGAACAAGTGTTCTCTACATCAACAGGGTGCTTTCATAGCCTGGGTGGGAGCTCCTCCTGATACGCTCTAGAGCTAAAAGGAAACTTGACGTGAGTCCTTTCCTCAAGGTAAAGCCTTGAATAGCGCTGCCGAAGTGGAAGCTTGGAGCAGAGTCCTTGAGGCATTAGCTTTAGGTCTGCTTTCTTTAACGTTAGTAAGCATTTCAGGAAACGGAGGACCTCGCCTGGGCACCCTATTCCCTGCACGAACACCGAGCACCGGCAGGCTCCACTAGGCTGCTAAGAAACTTCCAGGCCCGGAATCCTTTCCCAGTCACTCAGTGTATGCTGAGTGTAGGGCAACACACTGCACTCTTCCCTGGGAGAGCTAGATTTCCTCAGCACTCCAACAGCTCCAGGAACTGTGTTCTCTCACGTCCTACATGTCATGCCAATCTGCCTCATTGCCCTAGGCTGAGCGGCACTGAGAAACCAAAACTGCTTCGCATTCCTTCCACAAAGTCATACATTAAGACCCCATCCTTACAGGAGAAATTCGGCTTCCGTTCCTGCTGTAAACAAAGCACAGTTCTTCCTCTTACACTGCAGGGTTTTAGAAGAAGCTAAGCCCGAGAGCCTAGCAAGAGCGTTCCTTGGGGGAGGCGGTTGGCTACACGCAGAACTCCGTGCCAAATAAACTTTATTCAAGGAAGGGACCAGTGTGTAGCTAGAGTGTATACTTGGTAGAAATCACAAGGAGGTAGGCTGCGTGTTCGCTGGAAACAGGGCCTTATGGCACAAGCCTTGCTTTCCCATTTTGAATGCTCCATTCATGCTGCCTTGAAGCTACCTAAATAACAGTTTTAGGACGGGTCTCTAGTCACTGCAGGCAGGGCTCTGGGAAAGGAACGAGTCTTCTCTACATCAACAGGGTGCTTTCATAGCCTGGGTGGGAGCTCCTCCTGATACGCTCTAGAGCTAAAAGGAAACTTGACGTGAGTCCTTTCCTCAAGGTAAAGCCTTGAATAGCCCTGCCGAAGTGGAAGCTTGGAGCAGAGTCCTTGAGGCATTAGCTTTAGGTCTGCTTTCTTTAACGTTAGTAAGCATTTCAGGAAACGGAGGACCTCTCCTGGGCACCCTATTCCCTGCACGAACACCGAGCACCGGCAGGCTCCACTATGCTGCTAAGAAACTTCCAGGCCCGGAATCCTTTCCCAGTCACTCAGTGTATGCTGAGTGTAGGGCAACACACTGCACTCTTCCCTGGGAGAGCTAGATTTCCTCAGCACTCCAACAGCTCCAGGAACTGTGTTCTCTCACGTCCTACATGTCATGCCAATCTGCCTCATTGCCCTAGGCTGAGCGGCACTGAGAAACCAAAACTGCTTTGCATTCCTTCTACAAAGTCATACCTTAGGACCCCATCCTTACAGGAGAAAATCAGCTTGCCTTGCTGCTGTAACCAAAGCACAGTTCTTCCTCTTACACTGCAGGGTTTTAGAAGAAGCTAAGCCCGATAGCCTAGCAAGAGCGCTCCTTGGGGGAGGCGTTTGGCTACACGCAGAACTCCGTGCCAAATAAACTTTATTCAAGGAAGGGACCAGTGTGTAGCTAGAGTGTCTACTTACTTGGTAGAAATCACAAGGAGGTAGGCTGCGTGTTCCCTGGAAACGGGGGCCTTATGGCACAAGCCTTGCTTTCCCATTTTGAGTGCTCCATTCATGCTGCCTTGAAGCTACCTAAATCACAGTTTAGGACGGGTCTCTAGTCACTGCAGGCAGGGCTCTGGGAAAGGAACAAGTGTTCTCTACATCAACAGGGTGCTTTCATAGCCTGGGTGGGAGCTCCTCCTGATACGCTCTAGAGCTAAAAGGAAACTTGACGTGAGTCCTTTCCTCAAGGTAAAGCCTTGAATAGCCCTGCCGAAGTGGAAGCTTGGAGCAGAGTCCTTGAGGCATTAGCTTTAGGTCTGCTTTCTTTAACGTTAGTAAGCATTTCACGAAACGGAGGACCTCGCCTGGGCACCCTATTCCCTGCACGAACACCGAGCACCGGCAGGCTCCACTAGGCTGCTAAGAAACTTCCAGGCCCGGAATCCTTTCCCAGTCACTCAGTGTATGCTGAGTGTAGGGCAACACACTGCACTCTTCCCTGGGAGAGCTAGATTTCCTCAGCACTCCAACAGCTCCAGGAACTGTGTTCTCTCACGTCCTACATGTCATGCCAATCTGCCTCATTGCCCTAGGCTGAGCGGCACTGAGAAACCAAAACTGCTTCGCATTCCTTCCACAAAGTCATACATTAAGACCCCATCCTTACAGGAGAAATTCGGCTTGCGTTCCTGCTGTAAACAAAGCACAGTTCTTCCTCTTACACTGCAGGGTTTTAGAAGAAGCTAAGCCCGAGAGCCTAGCAAGAGCGTTCCTTGGGGGAGGCGGTTGGCTACACGCAGAACTCCGTGCCAAATAAACTTTATTCAAGGAAGGGACCAGTGTGTAGCTAGAGTGTATACTTGGTAGAAATCACAAGGAGGTAGGCTGCGTGTTCGCTGGAAACAGGGCCTTATGGCACAAGCCTTGCTTTCCCATTTTGAATGCCCCATTCATGCTGCCTTGAAGCTACCTAAATAACAGTTTTAGGACGGGTCTCTAGTCACTGCAGGCAGGGCTCTGGGAAAGGAACGAGTCTTCTCTACATCAACAGGGTGCTTTCATAGCCTGGGTGGGAGCTCCTCCTGATACGCTCTAGAGCTAAAAGGAAACTTGACGTGAGTCCTTTCCTCAAGGTAAAGCCTTGAATAGCCCTGCCGAAGTGGAAGCTTGGAGCAGAGTCCTTGAGGCATTAGCTTTAGGTCTGCTTTCTTTAACGTTAGTAAGCATTTCAGGAAACGGAGGACCTCGCCTGGGCACCCTATTCCCTGCACGAACACCGAGCACCGGCAGGCTCCACTAGGCTGCTAAGAAACTTCCAGGCCCGGAATCCTTTCCCAGTCACTCAGTGTATGCTGAGTGTAGGGCAACACACTGCACTCTTCCCTGGGAGAGCTAGATTTCCTCAGCACTCCAACAGCTCCAGGAACTGTGTTCTCTCACGTCCTACATGTCATGCCAATCTGCCTCATTGCCCTAGGCTGAGCGGCACTGAGAAACCAAAACTGCTTTGCATTCCTTCTACAAAGTCATACCTTAGGACCCCATCCTTACAGGAGAAAATCAGCTTGCCTTGCTGCTGTAACCAAAGCACAGTTCTTCCTCTTACACTGCAGGGTTTTAGAAGAAGCTAAGCCCGAGAGCCTAGCAAGAACGCTCCTTGGGGGAGGCGTTTGGCTACACGCAGAACTCCGTGCCAAATAAACTTTATTCAAGGAAGGGACCAGTGTGTAGCTAGAGTGTCTACTTACTTGGTAGAAATCACATGGAGGTAGGCTACGTGTTCGCTGGAAACGGGGGCCTTATGGCACAAGCCTTGCTTTCCCATTTTGAGTGCTCCATTCATGCTGCCTTGAAGCTACCTAAGTCACAGTTTAGGACGGGTCTCTAGTCACTGCAGGCAGGGCTCTGGGAAAGGAACAAGTGTTCTCTACATCAACAGGGTGCTTTCATAGCCTGGGTGGGAGCTCCTCCTGATACGCTCTAGAGCTAAAAGGAAACTTGACGTGAGTCCTTTCCTCAAGGTAAAGCCTTGAATAGCGCTGCCGAAGTGGAAGCTTGGAGCAGAGTCCTTGAGGCATTAGCTTTAGGTCTGCTTTCTTTAACGTTAGTAAGCATTTCACGAAACGGAGGACCTCGCCTGGGCACCCTATTCCCTGCACGAACACCGAGCACCGGCAGGCTCCACTAGGCTGCTAAGAAACTTCCAGGCCCGGAATCCTTTCCCAGTCACTCAGTGTATGCTGAGTGTAGGGCAACACACTGCACTCTTCCCTGGGAGAGCTAGATTTCCTCAGCACTCCAACAGCTCCAGGAACTGTGTTCTCTCACGTCCTACATGTCATGCAAATCTGCCTCATTGCCCTAGGCTGAGCGGCACTGAGAAACCAAAACTGCTTCGCATTCCTTCCACAAAGTCATACATTAAGACCCCATCCTTACAGGAGAAATTCGGCTTGCGTTCCTGCTGTAAACAAAGCACAGTTCTTCCTCTTACACTGCAGGGTTTTAGAAGAAGCTAAGCCCGAGAGCCTAGCAAGAGCGTTCCTTGGGGGAGGCGGTTGGCTACACGCAGAACTCCGTGCCAAATAAACTTTATTCAAGGAAGGGACCAGTGTGTAGCTAGAGTGTATACTTGGTAGAAATCACAAGGAGGTAGGCTGCGTGTTCGCTGGAAACAGGGCCTTATGGCACAAGCCTTGCTTTCCCATTTTGAATGCTCCATTCATGCTGCCTTGAAGCTACCTAAATCACAGTTTTACGACGGGTCTCTAGTCACTGCAGGCAGGGCTCTGGGAAAGGAACGAGTCTTCTCTACATCAACAGGGTGCTTTCATAGCCTGGGTGGGAGCTCCTCCTGATACGCTCTAGAGCTAAAAGGAAACTTGACGTGAGTCCTTTCCTCAAGGTAAAGCCTTGAATAGCCCTGCCGAAGTGGAAGCTTGGAGCAGAGTCCTTGAGGCATTAGCTTTAGGTCTGCTTTCTTTAACGTTAGTAAGCATTTCAGGAAACGGAGGACCTCTCCTGGGCACCCTATTCCCTGCACGAACACCGAGCACCGGCAGGCTCCACTAGGCTGCTAAGAAACTTCCAGGCCCGGAATCCTTTCCCAGTCACTCAGTGTATGCTGAGTGTAGGGCAACACACTGCACTCTTCCCTGGGAGAGCTAGATTTCCTCAGCACTCCAACAGCTCCAGGAACTGTGTTCTCTCACGTCCTACATGTCATGCCAATCTGCCTCATTGCCCTAGGCTGAGCGGCACTGAGAAACCAAAACTGCTTTGCATTCCTTCTACAAAGTCATACCTTAGGACCCCATCCTTACAGGAGAAAATCAGCTTGCCTTGCTGCTGTAACCAAAGCACAGTTCTTCCTCTTACACTGCAGGGTTTTAGAAGAAGCTAAGCCCGATAGCCTAGCAAGAGCGCTCCTTGGGGGAGGCGTTTGGCTACATGCAGAACTCCGTGCCAAATAAACTTTATTCAAGGAAGGGACCAGTGTGTAGCTAGAGTGTCTACTTACTTGGTAGAAATCACATGGAGGTAGGCTACGTGTTCGCTGGAAACGGGGGCCTTATGGCACAAGCCTTGCTTTCCCATTTTGAGTGCTCCATTCATGCTGCCTTGAAGCTACCTAAATCACAGTTTAGGACGGGTCTCTAGTCACTGCAGGCAGGGCTCTGGGAAAGGAACAAGTGTTCTCTACATCAACAGGGTGCTTTCATAGCCTGGGTGGGAGCTCCTCCTGATACGCTCTAGAGCTAAAAGGAAACTTGACGTGAGTCCTTTCCTCAAGGTAAAGCCTTGAATAGCGCTGCCGAAGTGGAAGCTTGGAGCAGAGTCCTTGAGGCATTAGCTTTAGGTGTGCTTTCTTTAACGTTAGTAAGCATTTCAGGAAACAGAGGACCTCGCCTGGGCACCCTATTCCCTGCACGAACACCGAGCACCGGCAGGCTCCACTAGGCTGCTAAGAAACTTCCAGGCCCGGAATCCTTTCCCAGTCACTCAGTGTATGCTGAGTGTAGGGCAACACACTGCACTCTTCCCTGGGAGAGCTAGATTTCCTCAGCACTCCAACAGCTCCAGGAACTGTGTTCTCTCACGTCCTACATGTCATGCCAATCTGCCTCATTGCCCTAGGCTGAGCGGCACTGAGAAACCAAAACTGCTTCGCATTCCTTCCACAAAGTCATACATTAAGACCCCATCCTTACAGGAGAAATTCGGCTTGCGTTCCTGCTGTAAACAAAGCACAGTTCTTCCTCTTACACTGCAGGGTTTTAGAAGAAGCTAAGCCCGATAGCCTAGCAAGAGCGCTCCTTGGGGGAGGCGTTTGGCTACACGCAGAACTCCGTGCCAAATAAACTTTATTCAAGGAAGGGACCAGTGTGTAGCTAGAGTGTCTACTTACTTGGTAGAAATCACATGGAGGTAGGCTACGTGTTCGCTGGAAACGGGGGCCTTATGGCACAAGCCTTGCTTTCCCATTTTGAGTGCTCCATTCATGCTGCCTTGAAGCTACCTAAGTCACAGTTTAGGACGGGTCTCTAGTCACTGCAGGCAGGGCTCTGGGAAAGGAACAAGTGTTCTCTACATCAACAGGGTGCTTTCATAGCCTGGGTGGGAGCTCCTCCTGATACGCTCTAGAGCTAAAAGGAAACTTGACGTGAGTCCTTTCCTCAAGGTAAAGCCTTGAATAGCGCTGCCGAAGTGGAAGCTTGGAGCAGAGTCCTTGAGGCATTAGCTTTAGGTCTGCTTTCTTTAACGTTAGTAAGCATTTCACGAAACGGAGGACCTCGCCTGGGCACCCTATTCCCTGCACGAACACCGAGCACCGGCAGGCTCCACTAGGCTGCTAAGAAACTTCCAGGCCCGGAATCCTTTCCCAGTCACTCAGTGTATGCTGAGTGTAGGGCAACACACTGCACTCTTCCCTGGGAGAGCTAGATTTCCTCAGCACTCCAACAGCTCCAGGAACTGTGTTCTCTCACGTCCTACATGTCATGCAAATCTGCCTCATTGCCCTAGGCTGAGCGGCACTGAGAAACCAAAACTGCTTCGCATTCCTTCCACAAAGTCATACATTAAGACCCCATCCTTACAGGAGAAATTCGGCTTGCGTTCCTGCTGTAAACAAAGCACAGTTCTTCCTCTTACACTGCAGGGTTTTAGAAGAAGCTAAGCCCGAGAGCCTAGCAAGAGCGTTCCTTGGGGGAGGCGGTTGGCTACACGCAGAACTCCGTGCCAAATAAACTTTATTCAAGGAAGGGACCAGTGTGTAGCTAGAGTGTATACTTGGTAGAAATCACAAGGAGGTAGGCTGCGTGTTCGCTGGAAACAGGGCCTTATGGCACAAGCCTTGCTTTCCCATTTTGAATGCTCCATTCATGCTGCCTTGAAGCTACCTAAATCACAGTTTTACGACGGGTCTCTAGTCACTGCAGGCAGGGCTCTGGGAAAGGAACGAGTCTTCTCTACATCAACAGGGTGCTTTCATAGCCTGGGTGGGAGCTCCTCCTGATACGCTCTAGAGCTAAAAGGAAACTTGACGTGAGTCCTTTCCTCAAGGTAAAGCCTTGAATAGCCCTGCCGAAGTGGAAGCTTGGAGCAGAGTCCTTGAGGCATTAGCTTTAGGTCTGCTTTCTTTAACGTTAGTAAGCATTTCAGGAAACGGAGGACCTCTCCTGGGCACCCTATTCCCTGCACGAACACCGAGCACCGGCAGGCTCCACTAGGCTGCTAAGAAACTTCCAGGCCCGGAATCCTTTCCCAGTCACTCAGTGTATGCTGAGTGTAGGGCAACACACTGCACTCTTCCCTGGGAGAGCTAGATTTCCTCAGCACTCCAACAGCTCCAGGAACTGTGTTCTCTCACGTCCTACATGTCATGCCAATCTGCCTCATTGCCCTAGGCTGAGCGGCACTGAGAAACCAAAACTGCTTTGCATTCCTTCTACAAAGTCATACCTTAGGACCCCATCCTTACAGGAGAAAATCAGCTTGCCTTGCTGCTGTAACCAAAGCACAGTTCTTCCTCTTACACTGCAGGGTTTTAGAAGAAGCTAAGCCCGATAGCCTAGCAAGAGCGCTCCTTGGGGGAGGCGTTTGGCTACACGCAGAACTCCGTGCCAAATAAACTTTATTCAAGGAAGGGACCAGTGTGTAGCTAGAGTGTCTACTTACTTGGTAGAAATCACAAGGAGGTAGGCTGCGTGTTCCCTGGAAACGGGGGCCTTATGGCACAAGCCTTGCTTTCCCATTTTGAGTGCTCCATTCATGCTGCCTTGAAGCTACCTAAATCACAGTTTAGGACGGGTCTCTAGTCACTGCAGGCAGGGCTCTGGGAAAGGAACAAGTGTTCTCTACATCAACAGGGTGCTTTCATAGCCTGGGTGGGAGCTCCTCCTGATACGCTCTAGAGCTAAAAGGAAACTTGACGTGAGTCCTTTCCTCAAGGTAAAGCCTTGAATAGCCCTGCCGAAGTGGAAGCTTGGAGCAGAGTCCTTGAGGCATTAGCTTTAGGTCTGCTTTCTTTAACGTTAGTAAGCATTTCACGAAACGGAGGACCTCGCCTGGGCACCCTATTCCCTGCACGAACACCGAGCACCGGCAGGCTCCACTAGGCTGCTAAGAAACTTCCAGGCCCGGAATCCTTTCCCAGTCACTCAGTGTATGCTGAGTGTAGGGCAACACACTGCACTCTTCCCTGGGAGAGCTAGATTTCCTCAGCACTCCAACAGCTCCAGGAACTGTGTTCTCTCACGTCCTACATGTCATGCCAATCTGCCTCATTGCCCTAGGCTGAGCGGCACTGAGAAACCAAAACTGCTTCGCATTCCTTCCACAAAGTCATACATTAAGACCCCATCCTTACAGGAGAAATTCGGCTTGCGTTCCTGCTGTAAACAAAGCACAGTTCTTCCTCTTACACTGCAGGGTTTTAGAAGAAGCTAAGCCCGAGAGCCTAGCAAGAGCGTTCCTTGGGGGAGGCGGTTGGCTACACGCAGAACTCCGTGCCAAATAAACTTTATTCAAGGAAGGGACCAGTGTGTAGCTAGAGTGTATACTTGGTAGAAATCACAAGGAGGTAGGCTGCGTGTTCGCTGGAAACAGGGCCTTATGGCACAAGCCTTGCTTTCCCATTTTGAATGCCCCATTCATGCTGCCTTGAAGCTACCTAAATAACAGTTTTAGGACGGGTCTCTAGTCACTGCAGGCAGGGCTCTGGGAAAGGAACGAGTCTTCTCTACATCAACAGGGTGCTTTCATAGCCTGGGTGGGAGCTCCTCCTGATACGCTCTAGAGCTAAAAGGAAACTTGACGTGAGTCCTTTCCTCAAGGTAAAGCCTTGAATAGCCCTGCCGAAGTGGAAGCTTGGAGCAGAGTCCTTGAGGCATTAGCTTTAGGTCTGCTTTCTTTAACGTTAGTAAGCATTTCAGGAAACGGAGGACCTCGCCTGGGCACCCTATTCCCTGCACGAACACCGAGCACCGGCAGGCTCCACTAGGCTGCTAAGAAACTTCCAGGCCCGGAATCCTTTCCCAGTCACTCAGTGTATGCTGAGTGTAGGGCAACACACTGCACTCTTCCCTGGGAGAGCTAGATTTCCTCAGCACTCCAACAGCTCCAGGAACTGTGTTCTCTCACGTCCTACATGTCATGCCAATCTGCCTCATTGCCCTAGGCTGAGCGGCACTGAGAAACCAAAACTGCTTTGCATTCCTTCTACAAAGTCATACCTTAGGACCCCATCCTTACAGGAGAAAATCAGCTTGCCTTGCTGCTGTAACCAAAGCACAGTTCTTCCTCTTACACTGCAGGGTTTTAGAAGAAGCTAAGCCCGAGAGCCTAGCAAGAACGCTCCTTGGGGGAGGCGTTTGGCTACACGCAGAACTCCGTGCCAAATAAACTTTATTCAAGGAAGGGACCAGTGTGTAGCTAGAGTGTCTACTTACTTGGTAGAAATCACATGGAGGTAGGCTACGTGTTCGCTGGAAACGGGGGCCTTATGGCACAAGCCTTGCTTTCCCATTTTGAGTGCTCCATTCATGCTGCCTTGAAGCTACCTAAGTCACAGTTTAGGACGGGTCTCTAGTCACTGCAGGCAGGGCTCTGGGAAAGGAACAAGTGTTCTCTACATCAACAGGGTGCTTTCATAGCCTGGGTGGGAGCTCCTCCTGATACGCTCTAGAGCTAAAAGGAAACTTGACGTGAGTCCTTTCCTCAAGGTAAAGCCTTGAATAGCGCTGCCGAAGTGGAAGCTTGGAGCAGAGTCCTTGAGGCATTAGCTTTAGGTCTGCTTTCTTTAACGTTAGTAAGCATTTCACGAAACGGAGGACCTCGCCTGGGCACCCTATTCCCTGCACGAACACCGAGCACCGGCAGGCTCCACTAGGCTGCTAAGAAACTTCCAGGCCCGGAATCCTTTCCCAGTCACTCAGTGTATGCTGAGTGTAGGGCAACACACTGCACTCTTCCCTGGGAGAGCTAGATTTCCTCAGCACTCCAACAGCTCCAGGAACTGTGTTCTCTCACGTCCTACATGTCATGCAAATCTGCCTCATTGCCCTAGGCTGAGCGGCACTGAGAAACCAAAACTGCTTCGCATTCCTTCCACAAAGTCATACATTAAGACCCCATCCTTACAGGAGAAATTCGGCTTGCGTTCCTGCTGTAAACAAAGCACAGTTCTTCCTCTTACACTGCAGGGTTTTAGAAGAAGCTAAGCCCGAGAGCCTAGCAAGAGCGTTCCTTGGGGGAGGCGGTTGGCTACACGCAGAACTCCGTGCCAAATAAACTTTATTCAAGGAAGGGACCAGTGTGTAGCTAGAGTGTATACTTGGTAGAAATCACAAGGAGGTAGGCTGCGTGTTCGCTGGAAACAGGGCCTTATGGCACAAGCCTTGCTTTCCCATTTTGAATGCTCCATTCATGCTGCCTTGAAGCTACCTAAATCACAGTTTTACGACGGGTCTCTAGTCACTGCAGGCAGGGCTCTGGGAAAGGAACGAGTCTTCTCTACATCAACAGGGTGCTTTCATAGCCTGGGTGGGAGCTCCTCCTGATACGCTCTAGAGCTAAAAGGAAACTTGACGTGAGTCCTTTCCTCAAGGTAAAGCCTTGAATAGCCCTGCCGAAGTGGAAGCTTGGAGCAGAGTCCTTGAGGCATTAGCTTTAGGTCTGCTTTCTTTAACGTTAGTAAGCATTTCAGGAAACGGAGGACCTCTCCTGGGCACCCTATTCCCTGCACGAACACCGAGCACCGGCAGGCTCCACTAGGCTGCTAAGAAACTTCCAGGCCCGGAATCCTTTCCCAGTCACTCAGTGTATGCTGAGTGTAGGGCAACACACTGCACTCTTCCCTGGGAGAGCTAGATTTCCTCAGCACTCCAACAGCTCCAGGAACTGTGTTCTCTCACGTCCTACATGTCATGCCAATCTGCCTCATTGCCCTAGGCTGAGCGGCACTGAGAAACCAAAACTGCTTTGCATTCCTTCTACAAAGTCATACCTTAGGACCCCATCCTTACAGGAGAAAATCAGCTTGCCTTGCTGCTGTAACCAAAGCACAGTTCTTCCTCTTACACTGCAGGGTTTTAGAAGAAGCTAAGCCCGATAGCCTAGCAAGAGCGCTCCTTGGGGGAGGCGTTTGGCTACATGCAGAACTCCGTGCCAAATAAACTTTATTCAAGGAAGGGACCAGTGTGTAGCTAGAGTGTCTACTTACTTGGTAGAAATCACATGGAGGTAGGCTACGTGTTCGCTGGAAACGGGGGCCTTATGGCACAAGCCTTGCTTTCCCATTTTGAGTGCTCCATTCATGCTGCCTTGAAGCTACCTAAATCACAGTTTAGGACGGGTCTCTAGTCACTGCAGGCAGGGCTCTGGGAAAGGAACAAGTGTTCTCTACATCAACAGGGTGCTTTCATAGCCTGGGTGGGAGCTCCTCCTGATACGCTCTAGAGCTAAAAGGAAACTTGACGTGAGTCCTTTCCTCAAGGTAAAGCCTTGAATAGCGCTGCCGAAGTGGAAGCTTGGAGCAGAGTCCTTGAGGCATTAGCTTTAGGTGTGCTTTCTTTAACGTTAGTAAGCATTTCAGGAAACAGAGGACCTCGCCTGGGCACCCTATTCCCTGCACGAACACCGAGCACCGGCAGGCTCCACTAGGCTGCTAAGAAACTTCCAGGCCCGGAATCCTTTCCCAGTCACTCAGTGTATGCTGAGTGTAGGGCAACACACTGCACTCTTCCCTGGGAGAGCTAGATTTCCTCAGCACTCCAACAGCTCCAGGAACTGTGTTCTCTCACGTCCTACATGTCATGCCAATCTGCCTCATTGCCCTAGGCTGAGCGGCACTGAGAAACCAAAACTGCTTCGCATTCCTTCCACAAAGTCATACATTAAGACCCCATCCTTACAGGAGAAATTCGGCTTGCGTTCCTGCTGTAAACAAAGCACAGTTCTTCCTCTTACACTGCAGGGTTTTAGAAGAAGCTAAGCCCGATAGCCTAGCAAGAGCGCTCCTTGGGGGAGGCGTTTGGCTACACGCAGAACTCCGTGCCAAATAAACTTTATTCAAGGAAGGGACCAGTGTGTAGCTAGAGTGTCTACTTACTTGGTAGAAATCACATGGAGGTAGGCTACGTGTTCGCTGGAAACGGGGGCCTTATGGCACAAGCCTTGCTTTCCCATTTTGAGTGCTCCATTCATGCTGCCTTGAAGCTACCTAAGTCACAGTTTAGGACGGGTCTCTAGTCACTGCAGGCAGGGCTCTGGGAAAGGAACAAGTGTTCTCTACATCAACAGGGTGCTTTCATAGCCTGGGTGGGAGCTCCTCCTGATACGCTCTAGAGCTAAAAGGAAACTTGACGTGAGTCCTTTCCTCAAGGTAAAGCCTTGAATAGCGCTGCCGAAGTGGAAGCTTGGAGCAGAGTCCTTGAGGCATTAGCTTTAGGTCTGCTTTCTTTAACGTTAGTAAGCATTTCACGAAACGGAGGACCTCGCCTGGGCACCCTATTCCCTGCACGAACACCGAGCACCGGCAGGCTCCACTAGGCTGCTAAGAAACTTCCAGGCCCGGAATCCTTTCCCAGTCACTCAGTGTATGCTGAGTGTAGGGCAACACACTGCACTCTTCCCTGGGAGAGCTAGATTTCCTCAGCACTCCAACAGCTCCAGGAACTGTGTTCTCTCACGTCCTACATGTCATGCAAATCTGCCTCATTGCCCTAGGCTGAGCGGCACTGAGAAACCAAAACTGCTTCGCATTCCTTCCACAAAGTCATACATTAAGACCCCATCCTTACAGGAGAAATTCGGCTTGCGTTCCTGCTGTAAACAAAGCACAGTTCTTCCTCTTACACTGCAGGGTTTTAGAAGAAGCTAAGCCCGAGAGCCTAGCAAGAGCGTTCCTTGGGGGAGGCGGTTGGCTACACGCAGAACTCCGTGCCAAATAAACTTTATTCAAGGAAGGGACCAGTGTGTAGCTAGAGTGTATACTTGGTAGAAATCACAAGGAGGTAGGCTGCGTGTTCGCTGGAAACAGGGCCTTATGGCACAAGCCTTGCTTTCCCATTTTGAATGCTCCATTCATGCTGCCTTGAAGCTACCTAAATCACAGTTTTACGACGGGTCTCTAGTCACTGCAGGCAGGGCTCTGGGAAAGGAACGAGTCTTCTCTACATCAACAGGGTGCTTTCATAGCCTGGGTGGGAGCTCCTCCTGATACGCTCTAGAGCTAAAAGGAAACTTGACGTGAGTCCTTTCCTCAAGGTAAAGCCTTGAATAGCCCTGCCGAAGTGGAAGCTTGGAGCAGAGTCCTTGAGGCATTAGCTTTAGGTCTGCTTTCTTTAACGTTAGTAAGCATTTCAGGAAACGGAGGACCTCTCCTGGGCACCCTATTCCCTGCACGAACACCGAGCACCGGCAGGCTCCACTAGGCTGCTAAGAAACTTCCAGGCCCGGAATCCTTTCCCAGTCACTCAGTGTATGCTGAGTGTAGGGCAACACACTGCACTCTTCCCTGGGAGAGCTAGATTTCCTCAGCACTCCAACAGCTCCAGGAACTGTGTTCTCTCACGTCCTACATGTCATGCCAATCTGCCTCATTGCCCTAGGCTGAGCGGCACTGAGAAACCAAAACTGCTTTGCATTCCTTCTACAAAGTCATACCTTAGGACCCCATCCTTACAGGAGAAAATCAGCTTGCCTTGCTGCTGTAACCAAAGCACAGTTCTTCCTCTTACACTGCAGGGTTTTAGAAGAAGCTAAGCCCGATAGCCTAGCAAGAGCGCTCCTTGGGGGAGGCGTTTGGCTACACGCAGAACTCCGTGCCAAATAAACTTTATTCAAGGAAGGGACCAGTGTGTAGCTAGAGTGTCTACTTACTTGGTAGAAATCACATGGAGGTAGGCTACGTGTTCGCTGGAAACGGGGGCCTTATGGCACAAGCCTTGCTTTCCCATTTTGAGTGCTCCATTCATGCTGCCTTGAAGCTACCTAAATCACAGTTTAGGACGGGTCTCTAGTCACTGCAGGCAGGGCTCTGGGAAAGGAACAAGTGTTCTCTACATCAACAGGGTGCTTTCATAGCCTGGGTGGGAGCTCCTCCTGATACGCTCTAGAGCTAAAAGGAAACTTGACGTGAGTCCTTTCCTCAAGGTAAAGCCTTGAATAGCGCTGCCGAAGTGGAAGCTTGGAGCAGAGTCCTTGAGGCATTAGCTTTAGGTCTGCTTTCTTTAACGTTAGTAAGCATTTCAGGAAACGGAGGACCTCGCCTGGGCACCCTATTCCCTGCACGAACACCGAGCACCGGCAGGCTCCACTAGGCTGCTAAGAAACTTCCAGGCCCGGAATCCTTTCCCAGTCACTCAGTGTATGCTGAGTGTAGGGCAACACACTGCACTCTTCCCTGGGAGAGCTAGATTTCCTCAGCACTCCAACAGCTCCAGGAACTGTGTTCTCTCACGTCCTACATGTCATGCAAATCTGCCTCATTGCCCTAGGCTGAGCGGCACTGAGAAACCAAAACTGCTTCGCATTCCTTCCACAAAGTCATACATTAAGACCCCATCCTTACAGGAGAAATTCGGCTTCCGTTCCTGCTGTAAACAAAGCACACTTCTTCCTCTTACACTGCAGGGTTTTAGAAGAAGCTAAGCCCGAGAGCCTAGCAAGAGGGTTCCTTGGGGGAGGCGGTTGGCTACACGCAGAACTCCGTGCCAAATAAACTTTATTCAAGGAAGGGACCAGTGTGTAGCTAGAGTGTATACTTGGTAGAAATCACAAGGAGGTAGGCTGCGTGTTCGCTGGAAACAGGGCCTTATGGCACAAGCCTTGCTTTCCCATTTTGAATGCTCCATTCATGCTGCCTTGAAGCTACCTAAATCACAGTTTTACGACGGGTCTCTAGTCACTGCAGGCAGGGCTCTGGGAAAGGAACGAGTCTTCTCTACATCAACAGGGTGCTTTCATAGCCTGGGTGGGAGCTCCTCCTGATACGCTCTAGAGCTAAAAGGAAACTTGACGTGAGTCCTTTCCTCAAGGTAAAGCCTTGAATAGCCCTGCCGAAGTGGAAGCTTGGAGCAGAGTCCTTGAGGCATTAGCTTTAGGTCTGCTTTCTTTAACGTTAGTAAGCATTTCAGGAAACGGAGGACCTCGCCTGGGCACCCTATTCCCTGCACGAACACCGAGCACCGGCAGGCTCCACTAGGCTGCTAAGAAACTTCCAGGCCCGGAATCCTTTCCCAGTCACTCAGTGTATGCTGAGTGTAGGGCAACACACTGCACTCTTCCCTGGGAGAGCTAGATTTCCTCAGCACTCCAACAGCTCCAGGAACTGTGTTCTCTCACGTCCTACATGTCATGCCAATCTGCCTCATTGCCCTAGGCTGAGCGGCACTGAGAAACCAAAACTGCTTTGCATTCCTTCTACAAAGTCATACCTTAGGACCCCATCCTTACAGGAGAAAATCAGCTTGCCTTGCTGCTGTAACCAAAGCACAGTTCTTCCTCTTACACTGCAGGGTTTTAGAAGAAGCTAAGCCCGATAGCCTAGCAAGAGCGCTCCTTGGGGGAGGCGTTTGGCTACACGCAGAACTCCGTGCCAAATAAACTTTATTCAAGGAAGGGACCAGTGTGTAGCTAGAGTGTCTACTTACTTGGTAGAAATCACATGGAGGTAGGCTACGTGTTCGCTGGAAACGGGGGCCTTATGGCACAAGCCTTGCTTTCCCATTTTGAGTGCTCCATTCATGCTGCCTTGAAGCTACCTAAATCACAGTTTAGGACGGGTCTCTAGTCACTGCAGGCAGGGCTCTGGGAAAGGAACAAGTGTTCTCTACATCAACAGGGTGCTTTCATAGCCTGGGTGGGAGCTCCTCCTGATACGCTCTAGAGCTAAAAGGAAACTTGACGTGAGTCCTTTCCTCAAGGTAAAGCCTTGAATAGCCCTGCCGAAGTGGAAGCTTGGAGCAGAGTCCTTGAGGCATTAGCTTTAGGTCTGCTTTCTTTAACGTTAGTAAGCATTTCAGGAAACGGAGGACCTCGCCTGGGCACCCTATTCCCTGCACGAACACCGAGCACCGGCAGGCTCCACTAGGCTGCTAAGAAACTTCCAGGCCCGGAATCCTTTCCCAGTCACTCAGTGTATGCTGAGTGTAGGGCAACACACTGCACTCTTCCCTGGGAGAGCTAGATTTCCTCAGCACTCCAACAGCTCCAGGAACTGTGTTCTCTCACGTCCTACATGTCATGCAAATCTGCCTCATTGCCCTAGGCTGAGCGGCACTGAGAAACCAAAACTGCTTCGCATTCCTTCCACAAAGTCATACATTAAGACCCCATCCTTACAGGAGAAATTCGGCTTGCGTTCCTGCTGTAAACAAAGCACAGTTCTTCCTCTTACACTGCAGGGTTTTAGAAGAAGCTAAGCCCGAGAGCCTAGCAAGAGCGTTCCTTGGGGGAGGCGGTTGGCTACACGCAGAACTCCGTGCCAAATAAACTTTATTCAAGGAAGGGACCAGTGTGTAGCTAGAGTGTATACTTGGTAGAAATCACAAGGAGGTAGGCTGCGTGTTCGCTGGAAACAGGGCCTTATGGCACAAGCCTTGCTTTCCCATTTTGAATGCTCCATTCATGCTGCCTTGAAGCTACCTAAATCACAGTTTTAGGACGGGTCTCTAGTCACTGCAGGCAGGGCTCTGGGAAAGGAACGAGTCTTCTCTACATCAACAGGGTGCTTTCATAGCCTGGGTGGGAGCTCCTCCTGATACGCTCTAGAGCTAAAAGGAAACTTGACGTGAGTCCTTTCCTCAAGGTAAAGCCTTGAATAGCCCTGCCGAAGTGGAAGCTTGGAGCAGAGTCCTTGAGGCATTAGCTTTAGGTCTGCTTTCTTTAACGTTAGTAAGCATTTCAGGAAACGGAGGACCTCGCCTGGGCACCCTATTCCCTGCACGAACACCGAGCACCGGCAGGCTCCACTAGGCTGCTAAGAAACTTCCAGGCCCGGAATCCTTTCCCAGTCACTCAGTGTATGCTGAGTGTAGGGCAACACACTGCACTCTTCCCTGGGAGAGCTAGATTTCCTCAGCACTCCAACAGCTCCAGGAACTGTGTTCTCTCACGTCCTACATGTCATGCCAATCTGCCTCATTGCCCTAGGCTGAGCGGCACTGAGAAACCAAAACTGCTTTGCATTCCTTCTACAAAGTCATACCTTAGGACCCCATCCTTACAGGAGAAAATCAGCTTGCCTTGCTGCTGTAACCAAAGCACAGTTCTTCCTCTTACACTGCAGGGTTTTAGAAGAAGCTAAGCCCGATAGCCTAGCAAGAGCGCTCCTTGGGGGAGGCGTTTGGCTACACGCAGAACTCCGTGCCAAATAAACTTTATTCAAGGAAGGGACCAGTGTGTAGCTAGAGTGTCTACTTACTTGGTAGAAATCACATGGAGGTAGGCTACGTGTTCGCTGGAAACGGGGGCCTTATGGCACAAGCCTTGCTTTCCCATTTTGAGTGCTCCATTCATGCTGCCTTGAAGCTACCTAAGTCACAGTTAAGGACGGGTCTCTAGTCACTGCAGGCAGGGCTCTGGGAAAGGAACAAGTCTTCTCTACATCAACAGGGTGCTTTCATAGCCTGGGTGGGAGCTCCTCCTGATACGCTCTAGAGCTAAAAGGAAACTTGACGTGAGTCCTTTCCTCAAGGTAAAGCCTTGAATAGCGCTGCCGAAGTGGAAGCTTGGAGCAGAGTCCTTGAGGCATTAGCTTTAGGTCTGCTTTCTTTAACGTTAGTAAGCATTTCACGAAACGGAGGACCTCGCCTGGGCACCCTATTCCCTGCACGAACACCGAGC
The DNA here is from genome assembly GCF_965194805.1 of Balaenoptera borealis. NCBI lineage: Eukaryota > Metazoa > Chordata > Mammalia > Artiodactyla > Balaenopteridae > Balaenoptera > Balaenoptera borealis. The sequence continues at coordinate 12,306 of NW_028122572.1, read as the reverse complement.
ACCGGCAGGCTCCACTAGGCTGCTAAGAAACTTCCAGGCCCGGAATCCTTTCCCAGTCACTCAGTGTATGCTGAGTGTAGGGCAACACACTGCACTCTTCCCTGGGAGAGCTAGATTTCCTCAGCACTCCAACAGCTCCAGGAACTGTGTTCTCTCACGTCCTACATGTCATGCAAATCTGCCTCATTGCCCTAGGCTGAGCGGCACTGAGAAACCAAAACTGCTTCGCATTCCTTCCACAAAGTCATACATTAAGACCCCATCCTTACAGGAGAAATTCGGCTTGCGTTCCTGCTGTAAACAAAGCACAGTTCTTCCTCTTACACTGCAGGGTTTTAGAAGAAGCTAAGCCCGAGAGCCTAGCAAGAGCGTTCCTTGGGGGAGGCGGTTGGCTACACGCAGAACTCCGTGCCAAATAAACTTTATTCAAGGAAGGGACCAGTGTGTAGCTAGAGTGTATACTTGGTAGAAATCACAAGGAGGTAGGCTGCGTGTTCGCTGGAAACAGGGCCTTATGGCACAAGCCTTGCTTTCCCATTTTGAATGCTCCATTCATGCTGCCTTGAAGCTACCTAAATAACAGTTTTAGGACGGGTCTCTAGTCACTGCAGGCAGGGCTCTGGGAAAGGAACGAGTCTTCTCTACATCAACAGGGTGCTTTCATAGCCTGGGTGGGAGCTCCTCCTGATACGCTCTAGAGCTAAAAGGAAACTTGACGTGAGTCCTTTCCTCAAGGTAAAGCCTTGAATAGCCCTGCCGAAGTGGAAGCTTGGAGCAGAGTCCTTGAGGCATTAGCTTTAGGTCTGCTTTCTTTAACGTTAGTAAGCATTTCAGGAAACGGAGGACCTCTCCTGGGCACCCTATTCCCTGCACGAACACCGAGCACCGGCAGGCTCCACTAGGCTGCTAAGAAACTTCCAGGCCCGGAATCCTTTCCCAGTCACTCAGTGTATGCTGAGTGTAGGGCAACACACTGCACTCTTCCCTGGGAGAGCTAGATTTCCTCAGCACTCCAACAGCTCCAGGAACTGTGTTCTCTCACGTCCTACATGTCATGCCAATCTGCCTCATTGCCCTAGGCTGAGCGGCACTGAGAAACCAAAACTGCTTTGCATTCCTTCTACAAAGTCATACCTTAGGACCCCATCCTTACAGGAGAAAATCAGCTTGCCTTGCTGCTGTAACCAAAGCACAGTTCTTCCTCTTACACTGCAGGGTTTTAGAAGAAGCTAAGCCCGATAGCCTAGCAAGAGCGCTCCTTGGGGGAGGCGTTTGGCTACACGCAGAACTCCGTGCCAAATAAACTTTATTCAAGGAAGGGACCAGTGTGTAGCTAGAGTGTCTACTTACTTGGTAGAAATCACATGGAGGTAGGCTACGTGTTCGCTGGAAACGGGGGCCTTATGGCACAAGCCTTGCTTTCCCATTTTGAGTGCTCCATTCATGCTGCCTTGAAGCTACCTAAATCACAGTTTAGGACGGGTCTCTAGTCACTGCAGGCAGGGCTCTGGGAAAGGAACAAGTGTTCTCTACATCAACAGGGTGCTTTCATAGCCTGGGTGGGAGCTCCTCCTGATACGCTCTAGAGCTAAAAGGAAACTTGACGTGAGTCCTTTCCTCAAGGTAAAGCCTTGAATAGCGCTGCCGAAGTGGAAGCTTGGAGCAGAGTCCTTGAGGCATTAGCTTTAGGTCTGCTTTCTTTAACGTTAGTAAGCATTTCACGAAACGGAGGACCTCGCCTGGGCACCCTATTCCCTGCACGAACACCGAGCACCGGCAGGCTCCACTAGGCTGCTAAGAAACTTCCAGGCCCGGAATCCTTTCCCAGTCACTCAGTGTATGCTGAGTGTAGGGCAACACACTGCACTCTTCCCTGGGAGAGCTAGATTTCCTCAGCACTCCAACAGCTCCAGGAACTGTGTTCTCTCACGTCCTACATGTCATGCAAATCTGCCTCATTGCCCTAGGCTGAGCGGCACTGAGAAACCAAAACTGCTTCGCATTCCTTCCACAAAGTCATACATTAAGACCCCATCCTTACAGGAGAAATTCGGCTTGCGTTCCTGCTGTAAACAAAGCACAGTTCTTCCTCTTACACTGCAGGGTTTTAGAAGAAGCTAAGCCCGAGAGCCTAGCAAGAGCGTTCCTTGGGGGAGGCGGTTGGCTACACGCAGAACTCCGTGCCAAATAAACTTTATTCAAGGAAGGGACCAGTGTGTAGCTAGAGTGTATACTTGGTAGAAATCACAAGGAGGTAGGCTGCGTGTTCGCTGGAAACAGGGCCTTATGGCACAAGCCTTGCTTTCCCATTTTGAATGCTCCATTCATGCTGCCTTGAAGCTACCTAAATAACAGTTTTAGGACGGGTCTCTAGTCACTGCAGGCAGGGCTCTGGGAAAGGAACGAGTCTTCTCTACATCAACAGGGTGCTTTCATAGCCTGGGTGGGAGCTCCTCCTGATACGCTCTAGAGCTAAAAGGAAACTTGACGTGAGTCCTTTCCTCAAGGTAAAGCCTTGAATAGCCCTGCCGAAGTGGAAGCTTGGAGCAGAGTCCTTGAGGCATTAGCTTTAGGTCTGCTTTCTTTAACGTTAGTAAGCATTTCAGGAAACGGAGGACCTCTCCTGGGCACCCTATTCCCTGCACGAACACCGAGCACCGGCAGGCTCCACTAGGCTGCTAAGAAACTTCCAGGCCCGGAATCCTTTCCCAGTCACTCAGTGTATGCTGAGTGTAGGGCAACACACTGCACTCTTCCCTGGGAGAGCTAGATTTCCTCAGCACTCCAACAGCTCCAGGAACTGTGTTCTCTCACGTCCTACATGTCATGCCAATCTGCCTCATTGCCCTAGGCTGAGCGGCACTGAGAAACCAAAACTGCTTTGCATTCCTTCTACAAAGTCATACCTTAGGACCCCATCCTTACAGGAGAAAATCAGCTTGCCTTGCTGCTGTAACCAAAGCACAGTTCTTCCTCTTACACTGCAGGGTTTTAGAAGAAGCTAAGCCCGATAGCCTAGCAAGAGCGCTCCTTGGGGGAGGCGTTTGGCTACACGCAGAACTCCGTGCCAAATAAACTTTATTCAAGGAAGGGACCAGTGTGTAGCTAGAGTGTCTACTTACTTGGTAGAAATCACATGGAGGTAGGCTACGTGTTCGCTGGAAACGGGGGCCTTATGGCACAAGCCTTGCTTTCCCATTTTGAGTGCTCCATTCATGCTGCCTTGAAGCTACCTAAGTCACAGTTTAGGACGGGTCTCTAGTCACTGCAGGCAGGGCTCTGGGAAAGGAACAAGTCTTCTCTACATCAACAGGGTGCTTTCATAGCCTGGGTGGGAGCTCCTCCTGATACGCTCTAGAGCTAAAAGGAAACTTGACGTGAGTCCTTTCCTCAAGGTAAAGCCTTGAATAGCGCTGCCGAAGTGGAAGCTTGGAGCAGAGTCCTTGAGGCATTAGCTTTAGGTCTGCTTTCTTTAACGTTAGTAAGCATTTCAGGAAACGGAGGACCTCGCCTGGGCACCCTATTCCCTGCACGAACACCGAGCACCGGCAGGCTCCACTAGGCTGCTAAGAAACTTCCAGGCCCGGAATCCTTTCCCAGTCACTCAGTGTATGCTGAGTGTAGGGCAACACACTGCACTCTTCCCTGGGAGAGCTAGATTTCCTCAGCACTCCAACAGCTCCAGGAACTGTGTTCTCTCACGTCCTACATGTCATGCAAATCTGCCTCATTGCCCTAGGCTGAGCGGCACTGAGAAACCAAAACTGCTTCGCATTCCTTCCACAAAGTCATACATTAAGACCCCATCCTTACAGGAGAAATTCGGCTTGCGTTCCTGCTGTAAACAAAGCACAGTTCTTCCTCTTACACTGCAGGGTTTTAGAAGAAGCTAAGCCCGAGAGCCTAGCAAGAGCGTTCCTTGGGGGAGGCGGTTGGCTACACGCAGAACTCCGTGCCAAATAAACTTTATTCAAGGAAGGGACCAGTGTGTAGCTAGAGTGTATACTTGGTAGAAATCACAAGGAGGTAGGCTGCGTGTTCGCTGGAAACAGGGCCTTATGGCACAAGCCTTGCTTTCCCATTTTGAATGCTCCATTCATGCTGCCTTGAAGCTACCTAAATCACAGTTTTAGGACGGGTCTCTAGTCACTGCAGGCAGGGCTCTGGGAAAGGAACGAGTCTTCTCTACATCAACAGGGTGCTTTCATAGCCTGGGTGGGAGCTCCTCCTGATACGCTCTAGAGCTAAAAGGAAACTTGACGTGAGTCCTTTCCTCAAGGTAAAGCCTTGAATAGCCCTGCCGAAGTGGAAGCTTGGAGCAGAGTCCTTGAGGCATTAGCTTTAGGTCTGCTTTCTTTAACGTTAGTAAGCATTTCAGGAAACGGAGGACCTCGCCTGGGCACCCTATTCCCTGCACGAACACCGAGCACCGGCAGGCTCCACTAGGCTGCTAAGAAACTTCCAGGCCCGGAATCCTTTCCCAGTCACTCAGTGTATGCTGAGTGTAGGGCAACACACTGCACTCTTCCCTGGGAGAGCTAGATTTCCTCAGCACTCCAACAGCTCCAGGAACTGTGTTCTCTCACGTCCTACATGTCATGCCAATCTGCCTCATTGCCCTAGGCTGAGCGGCACTGAGAAACCAAAACTGCTTTGCATTCCTTCTACAAAGTCATACCTTAGGACCCCATCCTTACAGGAGAAAGTCAGCTTGCCTTGCTGCTGTAACCAAAGCACAGTTCTTCCTCTTACACTGCAGGGTTTTAGAAGAAGCTAAGCCCGATAGCCTAGCAAGAGCGCTCCTTGGGGGAGGCGTTTGGCTACACGCAGAACTCCGTGCCAAATAAACTTTATTCAAGGAAGGGACCAGTGTGTAGCTAGAGTGTCTACTTACTTGGTAGAAATCACATGGAGGTAGGCTACGTGTTCGCTGGAAACGGGGGCCTTATGGCACAAGCCTTGCTTTCCCATTTTGAGTGCTCCATTCATGCTGCCTTGAAGCTACCTAAATCACAGTTTAGGACGGGTCTCTAGTCACTGCAGGCAGGGCTCTGGGAAAGGAACAAGTGTTCTCTACATCAACAGGGTGCTTTCATAGCCTGGGTGGGAGCTCCTCCTGATACGCTCTAGAGCTAAAAGGAAACTTGACGTGAGTCCTTTCCTCAAGGTAAAGCCTTGAATAGCGCTGCCGAAGTGGAAGCTTGGAGCAGAGTCCTTGAGGCATTAGCTTTAGGTCTGCTTTCTTTAACGTTAGTAAGCATTTCAGGAAACGGAGGACCTCGCCTGGGCACCCTATTCCCTGCACGAACACCGAGCACCGGCAGGCTCCACTAGGCTGCTAAGAAACTTCCAGGCCCGGAATCCTTTCCCAGTCTCTCAGTGTATGCTGAGTGTAGGGCAACACACTGCACTCTTCCCTGGGAGAGCTAGATTTCCTCAGCACTCCAACAGCTCCAGGAACTGTGTTCTCTCACGTCCTACATGTCAGGCAAATCTGCCTCATTGCCCTAGGCTGAGCGGCACTGAGAAACCAAAACTGCTTTGCATTCCTTCCACAAAGTCATACATTAAGACCCCATCCTTACAGGAGAAATTCGGCTTGCGTTCCTGCTGTAAACAAAGCACAGTTCTTCCTCTTACACTGCAGGGTTTTAGAAGAAGCTAAGCCCGAGAGCCTAGCAAGAGCGTTCCTTGGGGGAGGCGGTTGGCTACACGCAGAACTCCGTGCCAAATAAACTTTATTCAAGGAAGGGACCAGTGTGTAGCTAGAGTGTATACTTGGTAGAAATCACAAGGAGGTAGGCTGCGTGTTCGCTGGAAACAGGGCCTTATGGCACAAGCCTTGCTTTCCCATTTTGAATGCTCCATTCATGCTGCCTTGAAGCTACCTAAATCACAGTTTTACGACGGGTCTCTAGTCACTGCAGGCAGGGCTCTGGGAAAGGAACGAGTCTTCTCTACATCAACAGGGTGCTTTCATAGCCTGGGTGGGAGCTCCTCCTGATACGCTCTAGAGCTAAAAGGAAACTTGACGTGAGTCCTTTCCTCAAGGTAAAGCCTTGAATAGCCCTGCCGAAGTGGAAGCTTGGAGCAGAGTCCTTGAGGCATTAGCTTTAGGTCTGCTTTCTTTAACGTTAGTAAGCATTTCAGGAAACGGAGGACCTCTCCTGGGCACCCTATTCCCTGCACGAACACCGAGCACCGGCAGGCTCCACTAGGCTGCTAAGAAACTTCCAGGCCCGGAATCCTTTCCCAGTCACTCAGTGTATGCTGAGTGTAGGGCAACACACTGCACTCTTCCCTGGGAGAGCTAGATTTCCTCAGCACTCCAACAGCTCCAGGAACTGTGTTCTCTCACGTCCTACATGTCATGCCAATCTGCCTCATTGCCCTAGGCTGAGCGGCACTGAGAAACCAAAACTGCTTTGCATTCCTTCTACAAAGTCATACCTTAGGACCCCATCCTTACAGGAGAAAGTCAGCTTGCCTTGCTGCTGTAACCAAAGCACAGTTCTTCCTCTTACACTGCAGGGTTTTAGAAGAAGCTAAGCCCGATAGCCTAGCAAGAGCGCTCCTTGGGGGAGGCGTTTGGCTACACGCAGAACTCCGTGCCAAATAAACTTTATTCAAGGAAGGGACCAGTGTGTAGCTAGAGTGTCTACTTACTTGGTAGAAATCACATGGAGGTAGGCTACGTGTTCGCTGGAAACGGGGGCCTTATGGCACAAGCCTTGCTTTCCCATTTTGAGTGCTCCATTCATGCTGCCTTGAAGCTACCTAAATCACAGTTTAGGACGGGTCTCTAGTCACTGCAGGCAGGGCTCTGGGAAAGGAACAAGTGTTCTCTACATCAACAGGGTGCTTTCATAGCCTGGGTGGGAGCTCCTCCTGATACGCTCTAGAGCTAAAAGGAAACTTGACGTGAGTCCTTTCCTCAAGGTAAAGCCTTGAATAGCGCTGCCGAAGTGGAAGCTTGGAGCAGAGTCCTTGAGGCATTAGCTTTAGGTCTGCTTTCTTTAACGTTAGTAAGCATTTCAGGAAACGGAGGACCTCGCCTGGGCACCCTATTCCCTGCACGAACACCGAGCACCGGCAGGCTCCACTAGGCTGCTAAGAAACTTCCAGGCCCGGAATCCTTTCCCAGTCTCTCAGTGTATGCTGAGTGTAGGGCAACACACTGCACTCTTCCCTGGGAGAGCTAGATTTCCTCAGCACTCCAACAGCTCCAGGAACTGTGTTCTCTCACGTCCTACATGTCAGGCAAATCTGCCTCATTGCCCTAGGCTGAGCGGCACTGAGAAACCAAAACTGCTTCGCATTCCTTCCACAAAGTCATACATTAAGACCCCATCCTTACAGGAGAAATTCGGCTTGCGTTCCTGCTGTAAACAAAGCACAGTTCTTCCTCTTACACTGCAGGGTTTTAGAAGAAGCTAAGCCCGAGAGCCTAGCAAGAGCGTTCCTTGGGGGAGGCGGTTGGCTACACGCAGAACTCCGTGCCAAATAAACTTTATTCAAGGAAGGGACCAGTGTGTAGCTAGAGTGTATACTTGGTAGAAATCACAAGGAGGTAGGCTGCGTGTTCGCTGGAAACAGGGCCTTATGGCACAAGCCTTGCTTTCCCATTTTGAATGCTCCATTCATGCTGCCTTGAAGCTACCTAAATCACAGTTTTACGACGGGTCTCTAGTCACTGCAGGCAGGGCTCTGGGAAAGGAACGAGTCTTCTCTACATCAACAGGGTGCTTTCATAGCCTGGGTGGGAGCTCCTCCTGATACGCTCTAGAGCTAAAAGGAAACTTGACGTGAGTCCTTTCCTCAAGGTAAAGCCTTGAATAGCCCTGCCGAAGTGGAAGCTTGGAGCAGAGTCCTTGAGGCATTAGCTTTAGGTCTGCTTTCTTTAACGTTAGTAAGCATTTCAGGAAACGGAGGACCTCGCCTGGGCACCCTATTCCCTGCACGAACACCGAGCACCGGCAGGCTCCACTAGGCTGCTAAGAAACTTCCAGGCCCGGAATCCTTTCCCAGTCACTCAGTGTATGCTGAGTGTAGGGCAACACACTGCACTCTTCCCTGGGAGAGCTAGATTTCCTCAGCACTCCAACAGCTCCAGGAACTGTGTTCTCTCACGTCCTACATGTCATGCCAATCTGCCTCATTGCCCTAGGCTGAGCGGCACTGAGAAACCAAAACTGCTTTGCATTCCTTCTACAAAGTCATACCTTAGGACCCCATCCTTACAGGAGAAAATCAGCTTGCCTTGCTGCTGTAACCAAAGCACAGTTCTTCCTCTTACACTGCAGGGTTTTAGAAGAAGCTAAGCCCGATAGCCTAGCAAGAGCGCTCCTTGGGGGAGGCGTTTGGCTACACGCAGAACTCCGTGCCAAATAAACTTTATTCAAGGAAGGGACCAGTGTGTAGCTAGAGTGTCTACTTACTTGGTAGAAATCACATGGAGGTAGGCTACGTGTTCGCTGGAAACGGGGGCCTTATGGCACAAGCCTTGCTTTCCCATTTTGAGTGCTCCATTCATGCTGCCTTGAAGCTACCTAAGTCACAGTTTAGGACGGGTCTCTAGTCACTGCAGGCAGGGCTCTGGGAAAGGAACAAGTCTTCTCTACATCAACAGGGTGCTTTCATAGCCTGGGTGGGAGCTCCTCCTGATACGCTCTAGAGCTAAAAGGAAACTTGACGTGAGTCCTTTCCTCAAGGTAAAGCCTTGAATAGCGCTGCCGAAGTGGAAGCTTGGAGCAGAGTCCTTGAGGCATTAGCTTTAGGACTGCTTTCTTTAACGTTAGTAAGCATTTCACGAAACGGAGGACCTCGCCTGGGCACCCTATTCCCTGCACGAACACCGAGCACCGGCAGGCTCCACTAGGCTGCTAAGAAACTTCCAGGCCCGGAATCCTTTCCCAGTCACTCAGTGTATGCTGAGTGTAGGGCAACACACTGCACTCTTCCCTGGGAGAGCTAGATTTCCTCAGCACTCCAACAGCTCCAGGAACTGTGTTCTCTCACGTCCTACATGTCATGCCAATCTGCCTCATTGCCCTAGGCTGAGCGGCACTGAGAAACCAAAACTGCTTCGCATTCCTTCCACAAAGTCATACATTAAGACCCCATCCTTACAGGAGAAATTCGGCTTGCGTTCCTGCTGTAAACAAAGCACAGTTCTTCCTCTTACACTGCAGGGTTTTAGAAGAAGCTAAGCCCGAGAGCCTAGCAAGAGCGTTCCTTGGGGGAGGCGGTTGGCTACACGCAGAACTCCGTGCCAAATAAACTTTATTCAAGGAAGGGACCAGTGTGTAGCTAGAGTGTATACTTGGTAGAAATCACAAGGAGGTAGGCTGCGTGTTCGCTGGAAACAGGGCCTTATGGCACAAGCCTTGCTTTCCCATTTTGAATGCTCCATTCATGCTGCCTTGAAGCTACCTAAATAACAGTTTTAGGACGGGTCTCTAGTCACTGCAGGCAGGGCTCTGGGAAAGGAACGAGTCTTCTCTACATCAACAGGGTGCTTTCATAGCCTGGGTGGGAGCTCCTCCTGATACGCTCTAGAGCTAAAAGGAAACTTGACGTGAGTCCTTTCCTCAAGGTAAAGCCTTGAATAGCCCTGCCGAAGTGGAAGCTTGGAGCAGAGTCCTTGAGGCATTAGCTTTAGGTCTGCTTTCTTTAACGTTAGTAAGCATTTCAGGAAACGGAGGACCTCGCCTGGGCACCCTATTCCCTGCACGAACACCGAGCACCGGCAGGCTCCACTAGGCTGCTAAGAAACTTCCAGGCCCGGAATCCTTTCCCAGTCACTCAGTGTATGCTGAGTGTAGGGCAACACACTGCACTCTTCCCTGGGAGAGCTAGATTTCCTCAGCACTCCAACAGCTCCAGGAACTGTGTTCTCTCACGTCCTACATGTCATGCCAATCTGCCTCATTGCCCTAGGCTGAGCGGCACTGAGAAACCAAAACTGCTTTGCATTCCTTCTACAAAGTCATACCTTAGGACCCCATCCTTACAGGAGAAAATCAGCTTGCCTTGCTGCTGTAACCAAAGCACAGTTCTTCCTCTTACACTGCAGGGTTTTAGAAGAAGCTAAGCCCGATAGCCTAGCAAGAGCGCTCCTTGGGGGAGGCGTTTGGCTACACGCAGAACTCCGTGCCAAATAAACTTTATTCAAGGAAGGGACCAGTGTGTAGCTAGAGTGTCTACTTACTTGGTAGAAATCACATGGAGGTAGGCTACGTGTTCGCTGGAAACGGGGGCCTTATGGCACAAGCCTTGCTTTCCCATTTTGAGTGCTCCATTCATGCTGCCTTGAAGCTACCTAAGTCACAGTTTAGGACGGGTCTCTAGTCACTGCAGGCAGGGCTCTGGGAAAGGAACAAGTCTTCTCTACATCAACAGGGTGCTTTCATAGCCTGGGTGGGAGCTCCTCCTGATACGCTCTAGAGCTAAAAGGAAACTTGACGTGAGTCCTTTCCTCAAGGTAAAGCCTTGAATAGCGCTGCCGAAGTGGAAGCTTGGAGCAGAGTCCTTGAGGCATTAGCTTTAGGACTGCTTTCTTTAACGTTAGTAAGCATTTCACGAAACGGAGGACCTCGCCTGGGCACCCTATTCCCTGCACGAACACCGAGCACCGGCAGGCTCCACTAGGCTGCTAAGAAACTTCCAGGCCCGGAATCCTTTCCCAGTCACTCAGTGTATGCTGAGTGTAGGGCAACACACTGCACTCTTCCCTGGGAGAGCTAGATTTCCTCAGCACTCCAACAGCTCCAGGAACTGTGTTCTCTCACGTCCTACATGTCATGCCAATCTGCCTCATTGCCCTAGGCTGAGCGGCACTGAGAAACCAAAACTGCTTCGCATTCCTTCCACAAAGTCATACATTAAGACCCCATCCTTACAGGAGAAATTCGGCTTGCGTTCCTGCTGTAAACAAAGCACAGTTCTTCCTCTTACACTGCAGGGTTTTAGAAGAAGCTAAGCCCGAGAGCCTAGCAAGAGCGTTCCTTGGGGGAGGCGGTTGGCTACACGCAGAACTCCGTGCCAAATAAACTTTATTCAAGGAAGGGACCAGTGTGTAGCTAGAGTGTATACTTGGTAGAAATCACAAGGAGGTAGGCTGCGTGTTCGCTGGAAACAGGGCCTTATGGCACAAGCCTTGCTTTCCCATTTTGAATGCTCCATTCATGCTGCCTTGAAGCTACCTAAATAACAGTTTTAGGACGGGTCTCTAGTCACTGCAGGCAGGGCTCTGGGAAAGGAACGAGTCTTCTCTACATCAACAGGGTGCTTTCATAGCCTGGGTGGGAGCTCCTCCTGATACGCTCTAGAGCTAAAAGGAAACTTGACGTGAGTCCTTTCCTCAAGGTAAAGCCTTGAATAGCCCTGCCGAAGTGGAAGCTTGGAGCAGAGTCCTTGAGGCATTAGCTTTAGGTCTGCTTTCTTTAACGTTAGTAAGCATTTCAGGAAACGGAGGACCTCGCCTGGGCACCCTATTCCCTGCACGAACACCGAGCACCGGCAGGCTCCACTAGGCTGCTAAGAAACTTCCAGGCCCGGAATCCTTTCCCAGTCACTCAGTGTATGCTGAGTGTAGGGCAACACACTGCACTCTTCCCTGGGAGAGCTAGATTTCCTCAGCACTCCAACAGCTCCAGGAACTGTGTTCTCTCACGTCCTACATGTCATGCCAATCTGCCTCATTGCCCTAGGCTGAGCGGCACTGAGAAACCAAAACTGCTTTGCATTCCTTCTACAAAGTCATACCTTAGGACCCCATCCTTACAGGAGAAAATCAGCTTGCCTTGCTGCTGTAACCAAAGCACAGTTCTTCCTCTTACACTGCAGGGTTTTAGAAGAAGCTAAGCCCGATAGCCTAGCAAGAGCGCTCCTTGGGGGAGGCGTTTGGCTACACGCAGAACTCCGTGCCAAATAAACTTTATTCAAGGAAGGGACCAGTGTGTAGCTAGAGTGTCTACTTACTTGGTAGAAATCACATGGAGGTAGGCTACGTGTTCGCTGGAAACGGGGGCCTTATGGCACAAGCCTTGCTTTCCCATTTTGAGTGCTCCATTCATGCTGCCTTGAAGCTACCTAAATCACAGTTTAGGACGGGTCTCTAGTCACTGCAGGCAGGGCTCTGGGAAAGGAACAAGTGTTCTCTACATCAACAGGGTGCTTTCATAGCCTGGGTGGGAGCTCCTCCTGATACGCTCTAGAGCTAAAAGGAAACTTGACGTGAGTCCTTTCCTCAAGGTAAAGCCTTGAATAGCGCTGCCGAAGTGGAAGCTTGGAGCAGAGTCCTTG